>NC_143039.1:66771114-66828614 GCF_057628025.1 Oncorhynchus mykiss
AACAGAGAAAACGAAAGTGCACAATTCTGTCAGGGAAACAACCTAAACAGAAAACAACACCCACCAAATACAGGTTGGAAAAGGCCACCTAAGTATGATTCTCAATCTGAGACAACGAACGACACCTGCCTCTGATTGAGAACCATACAAGGCCAAACACGTAGAAAATATAACATAGAAAAAGGAACATAGACATCCCACCCCAACTCACGTCCTGACCAACCTAACACAAAGACATAAAGAAGAAACTGAGGTCAGAACGTGACACAATACAAACAAAATGTACAGTAAACATTATGTCTATATACAGTGTTGTAATGTAGGCAAATAGTTAAAGTACAAAAGAGAAAATAACAAACATAAATATGGGTTGTATTTACAATGGTGTGTGTTCTTCACTGGTTGACCTTTTCTTGTGGCATCAGGCCACAAAACTTGCTGCTGTGGTGGCACACTGGTATTTCACCCAATAGATATGTGAGTTTATCAAAATTGGATTTGTTTTCAAATGATTTGTGGATCTGTGTAATCTGAGGGAAATTTGTCTCTAATATGGGCATACATTGGGCAGGAGGTTAGGAAGTGCAGATCAGTTCTACCTCATTTTGTTTGCAGTATGCACATAGCCGGTCTTCTCTTGAGAGCCATGTCTGCCTATGGCCTTTCTCAATAGCAAGGCTATGCTCACTGTGTCTGTACATAGTCAAAGCTTTCCTTATGTTTGGGTCAGTCACAGTGGCCAGGCATTCTGTTTAGGGCCAAATAGCATTCTAGTTTACTCAGTTTTTTGTTAATTCTTATCTCTCTCTCACCATCTCTCCCCCTCCCCTCTCTCTCTGTTGTGTCTCTCTTCCAGCTGTCCGGTGGTGATCCGTCCCGATCTGTTCTTATCCAGGTAGCAGAGTCCGCCTACAGGTTTGGCCTCGGCTCCATCGCCGGCGGTAAGTCATGTCTGCGTCTTAAATGCCACCCTAATTCTTATGTAGTGCACTGCTTTTGACCAGATCCCTTAAAGTGTGCACTACATAGGGAAAAATGTGCCATCTGGGACAGGCCCGACTGATTATTGTGTCACCACTACCTCCTCACCTGCCCCATGACACTCCCATCACCCTCCACCCCATCACCCTCCACCCCATCACCTTCCACCCCCATCACCCTCCACCCCTAAGGAGTGTGATGGGCTGGAGGGTGATGGGGGTGGAAGGTGATGGGGGGAGTGTGATGGGGTGGAGTGTGATGGGGTGGAGGGTGATGGGAGTGTCATGGGGGTGGAGGGTGATGGGGGGGTGGAGGGGCCTCGGGGGTGGAGGGGCCAGGGGGGTGGAAGGGCCTCGGGGTGGAGGGTGATGGGGGGGTGGAGGGTGATGGGGTGGAGGGGCCTCAGGGGTGGAGGGGCCTCAGGGGTGGAGGGGCCAGGGGGGTGGAGGGACCTCGGGGGTGGAGGGTGATGGGGTGGAGGGGCCTTGGGGGTGGAGGTTCCAGGGGGGTGGAGGGACCACGGGGGTGGAGGGTGATGGGGTGGAGGGGCCTTGGGGGTGGAGGTGCCAGGGGGGTGCAGGGTGATGGGGGGTGGAGGGGCCTCAGGGGTGGAGGGTGATGAGGGGGCTGGAGGGGCCTCGGGGGTGGAGGGGCCTCGGGGGTGGAGGGTGATGGGGGGCTGGAGGGGCCTCGGGGGTAGAGGGTGATGGGGGGTGGAGGGGCCTCGGGGGTGGAGGGTGATGGGGGGCTGGAGGGGCCTCGGGGGTGGAAGGGCCTCGGGGGTGGAGGGTGATGGGGGGCTGGAGGGGCCTCGGGGGTAGAGGGTGATGGGGGGTGGAGGGGCCTCAGGGGTGGAGGGTGATGAGGGGTCTATGTTCCATCACCCTCCACCCCCCCATCACCCTCCACCCCCGAGGCCCCTCCACCCCCCCATCACCCTCCACCCCCGAGGCCCCTCCACCCCCCATCACCCTCCACCCTCATAAGAAAAGGAGAAAAACAAAGGGCTTCCTATTGCGTTCTGCAGGGGTGATTTCTCCACTTAAAGAGGACAGGGGCTCTTTGCGCCATGGGAACCTCCCTGTGTTTGGACTCTTTTGTACCTGATCAGAGAGAGCTTTTTGGGGGAGGGGTGCGGTCGTGTCCCTCTCCTCCCTTCCCTCCTTCCCCCATCTTTGAGGAGATGTTACCCCTCCTCCCCCTCTACAGGAGACAGGTTAATAAGGAGGTAGCACCCTCCCTGACCGTCCCCTCTCTAATTAAACCTGTTGGTCGAGTTGGATCCCCTCTTTGTGTCCAGTCGCAGAGCCGTCAGATAACACATGACTGACGAGCCTGGAAACTCCAGACAACTGAGCCTCCCTTTTGGATCGTTTGATGTCTCCCACCATCACCACACACCCTCCTTATCTTCCTCTTTTGTCTCACTCTCCTCATCCTCACCTGTCCCAGGTTGCTGTGATGTTGCCCACATTGCGTGAATGTTATCTGAATGTCTTTGTAACATGACACCTTTATAATGCCTTTACAACACTTCATGGTAACTTAGTAACTTATAATAATGTATTTGTATTAATCACATGTACTTATACACTACCGTTCAAAAGTTTGGTGTCACTTAGAAATGTCTTCGTCTTTGAAAGAAAAACACTTTTTTTGTCCATTAAAATAACATCAGATTGATCAGAAATACGGTGTAGACATTGTAAATGACTATTGTAGCTGGAAACGGCAGATTTGTTTTTAATGGAATATCTACATAGGTGTACAGAGGTCCATTATCAGCAACCATCACTCCTGTGTTCCAATGACATGTTATGTTAGCTAATCCAAACTTTTGAAAGGTTGTGTAGATCTTGGTGAAGAGCAACATACGGCAATAACAACCTAATGACGTCTTTCCAGCATCTTTCCTCTCCTCTAACGCCTTAATAAAGTCATGTGTTTCCAGCTGTGGGAGCCACAGCAGTGTACCCCATAGACCTAGTGAAGACCAGGATGCAGAACCAGAGGACCACAGGCTCCCTGGTGGAAGAGCTCATGTACAAGAACAGCTTGGACTGCTTCAAGAAGGTGCTGCGCTACGAAGGCTTCTTCGGCCTCTATAGAGGTCAGTACCAGACAGTATGTGTCCCAAATGGCACCCTATTCCCTATATAGTACACAGCTTTTAGCCAGAGTAGTGCACTATTTAGGATGTAGTGATAGGCTAATGATCATCACTACAGCTCTGGGTAGCGGTAGGCACAGATTTAGGATCAGCTTACCCTCATCTCAACCTAACCATATGAATTAAAACACAAATCTGACCTGAGATCAGCTTCGACTTCATCTCACTCCATCACAACAACAGATGGGGTTTAGAGGTGTGGTAGAAGAGAGGGGGAAGAGGAGAGGAGGGCGGGTCTGAGTTCACCTTCCCTCTGACCTGGCTTCTTTGAAGTGATTAAAGGTTGTCTCGGGAGTTTCAGGGGGACAATGCACGTCGCACGCAAAGGCCACATACCAGCAGAGCTCTGTCACAATGATGGTGTGTGACTGCCCCAGCCAGACTTCAACTGGCATTAATATAATAAGTACCTGCACTCAGGGAGCGGGGGGGGGGTGGAGGGACAGGGAGCGGGGGGTTTTAGGAAGAGGGAGCAGGGTTGGGAAGGAGAGAGAGCGGGAGGTAAGATGGAGAGGAGCGGAAGGTAGGAGGGAGAGGAAGTGGAGGAGAGCAGGAAGTAAAAGGGAGGGAGGGAGGAAGGGAGGGAGGGAGGTAGGAGGGAGAGGGAGTGGAGGAGAGCAGGAAGTAAGAGGGAGGGAGGGAGGGGGGCGGAAGGTAGGAGGGAGAGGGAGTGTAGGAGAGCAGGAAGTAAGAGGGAGGGAGGGAGGGTGGGAGGGGGGCGGAAGGTAGGAGGGAGAGGGAGTGGAGGAGAGCAGGAAGTAAGAGGGAGGGAGGGAGGGAGGGGGGCGAAAGGTAGGAGGGAGAGGGAGTGGAGGAGAGCAGGAAGTAAGAGGGAGGGAGGGAGGGAGGGAGGAAGGGAGGGAGGGAGGGAGGGAGGGAGGTAGGAGGGAGAGGGAGTGGAGGAGAGCAGGAAGTAAGAGGGAGGGAGGGAGGGAGGGGGGCGGAAGGTAGGAGGGAGAGGGAGTGTAGGAGAGCAGGAAGTAAGAGGGAGGGAGGGAGGGAGGGAGGGAGGGAGGGAGGGAGGGAGGGAGGGGGCGGAAGGTAGGAGGGAGAGGGAGTGGAGGAGAGCAGGAAGTAAGAGGGAGGGAGGGAGGGAGGGAGGGAGGGAGGGAGGGAGGGAGGGAGGGAGGGAGGGAGGGAGGTGATGGGTGGAGGGAGAGGGAGGAGGGAGGGTTGGTAGGAGGGAGGGGAGGAGGGAGAGGGAGGGAGCAGGAGGAAGGAGGGGGGTTAGGAAGGTTCTTGAACAACACACTATATCATATGATTTGAAAAGGGGGGGTGACTTTTGGAATTCTCTGAATTAAGATTGACAGGTGAGTTCTCCCCTGAGGGTACTAAGAGGAAGTGGGAATCCTTAGTGTCTGTCAGAGGACACCAAGCCTTTAGAGAGGTCTCTGACATTACAGACACACGGTCAGACAGACCTGGCTCCAAGGTGGTGGTACACTGGCAGATACCAGCTCTCTGTTCTACACTCCTAGACATCATGTGACCAAACATCAAATGATACAGCTGTATTTGAATGGCCATCCAGTCACCAAGTCACATGGTACAGTTCCACTACAAAACAAACTTAAACGAGGAAGACAATTTGAAAGACTCCAGAAACAAACACATTTGCTTGTTATTAGTTTCTTGAATCTCATATATTGTTATTCACAATTCCCCCATTAACCTGTATCTACTGTGTAGTAAAGCAGGGTATGTTATATTAGCCCCTGAGGAGAGTGTCATCAGCCAACTCAGGGGAAGTTTCTGTTTTAATGTAATGAAGTTGAGATTTTTCCTTCGCCTCCACTGTTTCCCATTACTGAATGAGGTGAGCATTAGAATGGTGAGACAGCCAGACCAGAACCAGAACACCACACACTGCAAACACTAGGATGATGTCATCATCTCGAGACGGGAACCCTTACGTAAACAACGCAGCAGCATGAGAAAGCAGTAAGCGTCTCTAACTACAACTGTGAGCTGTTATGGGCCATTTAATAATAATATAACTCGTGTGTGGTTCTCAGCCTGAGCCCTGCCACAAACACAACTAACACTCCTGTTTCTGTTTGTGAGTTCCAGCCCAGCTGAAGCCATGCTAATCATTATGTTTGTGCTCCTGTGTCTGACTCTGTGTGGCCTGTTTTGGGCCCTGCGTTAACTACCCCCCTCCAACCTCTCCACTATTACGCTGAGATGGGTCATCCAACACACTCCAATCAGATTATTTGGTTTATTTTTATCTGGCTGGAAGTCTTGGGTTGTAATTTAGGACCGCATAAACTTTGGTTAGAGTGTTTTATGTATTTTTTTGTATTCTGGGAAGGAGTTTCTATCACTTTGTTAGTCTTTTAAGACCCTGATGTCCCCACACCCCACATCAATAGTGTTATTTAGTGTCAGGGGGATCTGGCAGAATTGAATACAGCAGGGTATGTGTTTCATGTGGAGGGGGACTGTGCTGTGCTGTGCCGCGGTCTGCCAGTGTGTGTGTGTATGTGTGTCGTACTTCCTTGGCCCTTCTCTTTTCTAATCATGTTGTGTCCTAATGATAGGTCTGGTACCACAGCTACTGGGTGTGGCCCCGGAGAAAGCCATAAAGCTGACAGTAAGTGCCTTGTTTCTCTACATGGAGACCAGTCAGGCCCCAGTTACCATGGAGCCCCTCACTGGGCCCTAGTTGAACATTTACCTCTAGTTTTAGTTTAATATACAGTACAGATTTGATGTGGATACACGCACACGCACACACACACACTCACTCAAACACACACACGCATGCACGCAGGCACACACACACACACACACACACACACACACACACACACACACACACACACACACACACACACACACACACACACACACACTCACTCACTCACTCACTCACTCACTCACTCACTCACTCACTCACTCACTCACTCACTCACTCACTCACTCACTCACTCACTCACTCACTCACTCACTCACTCACTCACTCACTCACTCACTCACTCACTCACTCACTCACTTAAACACACACACACCCCACCCCCCTCAATGTAACAAATCAAACCCAAATGTATCAAATGTATCCCAATGTATCAAATCAAGCTTTATTTATACAGCACATTTCAAACATGGAATGCAACGCAGTGTGCTTCACGGGAAAAAATGAACACAACACAATGAAAATAAAAGCTGAAATATTTACTATATTTACTATTATATAACAAACATAAGATAAACAACTAACTGCAAAGCAACAAATATTTGTTTTAAGATGTCTTTTAAATATGTTCACAGTTCCGGCTCCCCTCAGGTTCTCTGGCAGGCTATTCCTGAGGCTGGGGGCATAGTAACGATGGCTGCCTCCATGCATCTTGGTCCTAGGCTTTGGGATAGTTAAAAGGCTGCCTCTCCATGCCTCTTGTTTCTAGGCTTTGGGATAGTTAAAAGACTGACTCTCCATGCCTCTTGGTCCTGGGCTTTGGGATAGTTAAAAGGCTGCCTCTCCATGCCTCTTGGTCCTAGGCTTTGGGATAGTTAAAAGGCTGCCTCTCCATGCCTCTTGGTCCAAGGCTTTGGGATAGTTAAAAGGCTGCCTCTCCATGCCTCTTGGTCCAAGGCTTTGGGATAGTTAAAAGGCTGCCTCTCCATGCCTCTTGGTCCTGGGCTTTGGGATAGTTAAAAGGCTGCCTCTCCATGCCTCTTGGTCCAAGGCTTTGGGATAGTTAAAAGGCTGTCTCTCCATGCCTCTTGGTTCCAGGCTTTGGGATAGTTAAAAGGCTGTCTCTCCATGCCTCTTGGTTCCAGGCTTTGGGATAGTTAAAAGGCTGTCTCTCCATGCCTCTTGGTCCTAGGCTTTGGGATAGTTAAAAGGCTGCCTCTCCATGCCTCTTGTTTCTAGGCTTTGGGATATTTAAAAGGCTGTCTCTCCATGCCTCTTGGTCCTGGGCTTTGGGATATTTAAAAGGCTGTCTCTCCATGCCTCTTGGTCCTAGGCTTTGGGATATTTAAAAGGCTGCCTCTCCATGCCACTTGGTCCTGGGCTTTGGGATCGTTAAAAGGCCAGTGCCAGAGGACCTGAGGGACCTACTGGGTACATAACGTAAAAGCATGTCTGACATGTATTGGGGTGAACAATCGTGTATTGATTTAAAAACCAATAGAATAATCTTAAAATGAATTCAAAACTCATAGGCATCCAGTACAGAGACCTTACCTCATAATAACAAAGCAAAATCAAGTTTAGACATTTTTGCAAATTTATAAAAAAACAAAAAACAAATACCTTATTTGCATAAATATTCAGAACCTTTCCTATGAGACTCGAAATTAAGCTCAGGTGCATCCTGTTTCAATTGATCCTCCTTGAGATGTTGCTACAACTTGGAGTCCACCTGTGGTAAATTCAATTGATTTGACATGATTTGGAAAGGTACACACACACCTGTCTATATTAGGTCCCACAGTTGACAGTGCATGTCAGAGCAAAATTCGAAAGAATTGTCCATAGAGCGCCTCAACAGGATTGGGTACCAAAAAATGGGTACCAAAAAATGTCTGCAGCATCGAAGGCCCCCAAGAACATAGTGGCCTCCATCATTCTTAATTGGAAGCCTTTTGGAACCACCAAGACTCTTCCTAGAGCTGGCCACCCAGCCAAACTGAGCAATCGGGGGAGAAGGCCCTTTTTCAGGGAGGTGACCAAGAATCGATGGTCACTCTGACAGAGCCCCAGAGTTCCTCTGTGGAGATGGGAGAACCTTCCAGAAGGACAACCATCTCTGCAGCACTCCACCAATCAGGCAGAGTGGCCAGACGGAAGCCACTTCTCAGTAAAAGGCACACGACAGCCCGCTTGGAGTTTGCCAAAAGGCACCTAAAGAACTCTCAGACCATGAGAAACAAGATTATCTGGTCTGATGAAACCAAGATTGAACTCTTTGGCTTAAATGCCAAGCATCACGACTGGAGGAAACCTGGCACCATCCCTCCATCAAAAAGTGAAGGCGTCTGAATTCTTTTCGAATGCACTGTAACACCTACTGTTTTATCTTTATTGCCCGTGAATTCAAATGTTTTTTCCAGATTCTCTCTCTGTGCTTTTGCTCCAACAATAAGTACCTCAGTCTTGTCTTGATTTGGCTGGAGGAAGTTGTGAGTCATCCAAGTATTTACATTGCTAATACAGTCTAATAATTATCAGTGGAGCTAAAACACTCTGGTGACACAGAAATGTAAAGTTGTATTTCGTCTGCGTGAAAATCAATGCTGTGCGTTGTGATAATGCTGCTAAGGGGTAATATATATTAACTGAACAGTATTGGACCCAAAATCAAACCTTGTGGAACACCACGTGATATGTATTTTCTCTGAGTTATGTTCACCAAGGGTGACAAAAAACTCTCTACCGGTTAAATAGGTCCTAAACCAATTTAGACCTGGACCGGAGAGGCCAACCCACCTCTCCAGTTTGTCCAGAAGGACATCATGGTCAACAGTGTCGAATGCAGCAGTTAAATCCAAGAGTACAAGGACAGAGAGCTAGATCTGTTTCAATCAGGATGCAAGATCGAAAGTTGAAGTACTTAAAGTCTACCTCATGTGTGGTACATGTATTAGTAGTCTCACAGTGAAATGTTACTGTTACTACAATCACGTTACTAGTGGCCCTTTAGCTTACCAATATCCACTCCCGCTGTATTTGGTCTGCCTGTCTGTGTGTATGTCTGTGTCTTAATGTGTGTCTAATTCTTTAGTCTTCTCACCACAGGTGAATGACTTTATCAGAGGGAAGACCAGACAGAGAGATGGATCAATCCCTGTACCTGCTGAGATCCTGGCTGGTGCATGTGTGAGTCTCATCTTATTCATCAACCTCCATCAATACAGAGACATATTCAGTGGTGACATATTTCTATATCAACCTCCATCAACACAGACACCTATTTAGTAGTGACATATTTCTATATCAACCTCCATCAACACAGAGAGAGATGTAAGGTAAACACCATATCAACCTCCATCAACACAGAGAGAGATGTATGGTGAACACTATATCAACCTCCATCAATACAGAGAGAGATGTACGGTAAACACTATATCAACCTCCATCAATACAGAGAGAGATGTACGGTAAACACTATATCAACCTCCATCAACACAGAGAGAGATGTATGGTGAACACTATATCAACCTCCATCAATACAGAGACATATTCAGTGGCGACATATTTCTATATCAACCTCCATCAACACAGACACCTATTTAGTAGTGACATATTTCTATATCAACCTCCATCAACACAGACACCTATTTAGTAGTGACATATTTCTATATCAACCTCCATCAACACAGACACCTATTTAGTAGTGACATATTTCTATATCAACCTCCATCAACACAGAGAGAGATGTAAGGTAAACACCATATCAACCTCCATCAACACAGAGAGAGATGTATGGTGAACACTATATCAACCTCCATCAACACAGAGACCTATTTAGTAGTGACATATTTCTATATCAACCTCCATCAACACAGAGAGAGATGTATGGTAAACGCTATATCAACCTCCATCAATACAGAGAGAGATGTATGGTAAACACTATATCAACCTCCATCAATACAGAGAGAGATGTACGGTAAACACTATATCAACCTCCATCAACACAGTGAGAGATGTATGGTAAACACTATATCAACCTCCATCAACACAGACACCTATTTAGTAGTGACATATTTCTATATCAACCTCCATCAACACAGAGAGAGATGTATGGTAAACACCATATCAACCTCCATCAACACAGAGAGAGATGTACGGTAAACACTATATCAACCTCCATCAACACAGAGAGAGATGTACGGTAAACACCATATCAACCTCCATCAACACAGAGAGAGATGTACGGTAAACGCTATATCAACATAGAGGGATATATTAGAAAGCCATATATCCCCGTTGAAAGAAAGACATAAAGAGACTGCTACCTGAGACTGCCCCCCTCCCCCACCTCCACCCCACTACACACAGCCTGTGTTTGTTCAGTGAGCTGTCACACACTGACCCCCCCACCTCATCCCTTTGGGTCTAGCTGTAGTGTCACCCCCTCAACCAATGAATAGAGAGAGGCCTTTCACCACGAGCCCGTTTGATGCCGATCACTGAAGCAGAATATTTATGTCATTATGTGACCTGTATACAGCTCAATTAAGGTTATGACTTAAAGATGCACTATGCAGAAATCGTTCCGCCATTTCCTGGTTGCTAAAATTCTAATAGTTCAACCTAATTTCAGTTTATGTGACAAAACAAGCAAGTATAGTGTAGAGAATCATTGTACCATCGAAGCTGCTGTGAAATATCTTTTCCATATCCAAAATTATACCATGGCATTGTGGAGTGAGGATGGATGGATTTTTCCTATTTTTCATCGTGAGCTGTTCTGACAGCTCCTTTCATCCTGTCTCAGCCCCTGGTGTTAGTGCTGGTGAGCCGTTCTCCTGTTATCACTCACACACACACACACACACACACACACACACACACACGCACACACACACACACACACACACACACACACACACACACACACACACACACACACACACACACACACACACACACACACACACATGCTCACAGTAAGACACACATGCATACACAGAAGCAAAGACTCAGACACGCAGGCATGCTTACACACACACACACACACACACACACACAGACAATACACACACACACACACACACACACACACACACAGACATATACACACAAACACACAGACACACGGACATACAGAGACATACACACACACACACAGAGACATGCACACACAGACACACACAGACACACACACACAGAGACATACACACACACAGACACACAGAGACATACACACACAGAGACATACACACACCCTGTTTAGGGAGACTTCAGCCACATCACATGAAGTCTGTTTATATGATTTGGAAGCTGTGAAAGTGTTGGTTTGGGCTCCGGCGACAGTCCCAGACCATAGTCTGACAGGACAGAAGAAGGGGGGGTGAAATACATTGCACGGGGGAAAAAGAGTGAGGTGTGTAAAAAAAGTGTTTCAATTAGGTTTTAACGGTAAAATAAGTAATAAATACAACACAGTCAGTGAGGATCTAGTCATATTCTGATATCTTCTCCTTTCTTCTCTTCTCCTCTCCTCTGATCTTCTATTTTTTCCATTCCCCTCCTCTCCCTCCTCCTCACCCCCCCTTTCTCATTTCCTTTACACTTTTGTATTCTCCTTTCCATTCACCTCTTCTACCCTGTCCTACCCTCTTCTACCCTGTCCTACCCTCTTCTACCCTCTCCTACCTTCTTCTACCCTGTCCTACCCTCTTCTACCCTCTCCTAGCTTCTTCTACCTTCTTCTCCTCATCTCAACTTTGCTCTTTGCCACTCCACTTGGCTTTCCTCCACTCATCTCAACCTCTTCTCCTTTCCTCTTCTCTCTCCTTTCCTCCACTCATCTCAACGTCTTCTCCTTTCCTCTTCTCTCTCCTTTCCTCCACTCATCTCAACGTCTTCTCCTTTCCTCTTCTCTCTCCTTTCCTCAAATCAAATCAAATCACATTTTATTTGTCACATACACATGGTTAGCAGATGTTAATGCGAGTGTAGGGAAATGCTTGTGCTTCTAGTTCCGACAATGCAGTAATAACCAACAAGTAATCTAACTAACAATTCCAAAACTACTGTCTTATACACAGTGTAAGGGGATAAAGAATATGTACATAAGGATATATGAATTCCTCCTTTCCTCTTCTCTCTCCTTTCCTCCACTCATCTCAACATCTTCTCCTTTCCTCTTCTCTCTCCTTTCCTCCACTCATCTCAACCTTTCTCCTTTCTTCTTCTCTCTCCTTTCCTCCACTCATCTCAACGTCTTCTCCTTTCCTCTTCTCTCTCCTTTCCTCCACTCATCTCAACGTCTTCTCCTTTCCTCTTCTCTTCTCCTTTCCCCCACTCATCTCAACATCTTCTCCTTTCCTCTTCTCTCTCCTTTCCTCTTCTCTCTCCTTTCCTCCACTCATCTCAACGTCTTCTCCTTTCCTCTTCTCTTCTCCTTTCCCCCACTCATCTCAACATCTTCTCCTTTCCTCTTCTCTTCTCCTTTCCTCTTCTCTCTCCTTTACTCCACTCATCTCAACGTCTTCTCCTTTCCTCTTCTCTTCTCCTTTCCTCTTCTCTTCTCCTTTCCTCTTCTCTCTCCTTTCCTCCACTCATCTCAACGTCTTCTCCTTTCCTCTTCTCTTCTCCTTTCCCCCACTCATCTCAACATCTTCTCCTTTCCTCTTCTCTCTCCTTTCCTCTTCTCTCTCCTTTCCTCCACTCATCTCAACGTCTTCTCCTTTCCTCTTCTCTTCTCCTTTCCCCCACTCATCTCAACATCTTCTCCTTTCCTCTTCTCTTCTCCTTTCCTCTTCTCTTCTCCTTTCCTCTTCTCTCTCCTTTCCTCCACTCATCTCAACCTCTTCTCCTTTCCTCTTCTCTTCTCCTTTCCTCTTCTCTCTCCTTTCCCCCACTCCTCTCCTTTCCTCTATATGTCGCCTCTCTTCTCCTCTTTCCCCACTCATCTCCCCTCTGCTCACCCCTCTCTTCCTTCTTCTCTCCCCGCTCTTTCCTCCCCTCATAATAGCCTCAGAATTAAGCTCAGTGAGGGTTGCCAGGTCTTAATGATTATTTGGTAAGAATGGCATGCTCCGTTTACTGAGACGCTGCTGGCTGGCTGGATGCCTATCAGGCGGTCGCTGGCCCTCATTTGAGGTCTTGGTTACTCAAAATACACACTGGGCCAATATGGGGGGAAAGAGAGCGAGAGAGAGAGTCAGAGAGAGAGAGAGAGAGAGAGAGTCAGAGAGAGAGAGAGAGTACAGTGTTGCTTTGTTAGTTTTCACTTTGGCAATTATTCAGTGTAAATCACTTGAATTTGCATGGTTTGATTTTTAAGCCTTTGTAACGGTTTGTTATTCAGCTCCGTTGAGAGTTATAAAACATTTATCACAACGTTTAACATACACATCAACATAAACACACACAGACTCGTAAATGCATGCACGCTTGTGTAATCCTCAGCTAAGAATTCTGGCACCCATGAAAGTGTGAGTGGTTATTAATTGAGGTTGGCTAATGCTTGCTAACTAGTGCTAAACTATTGTTTGCCATTGAAAAGTAAACTTTTTCATAGCTGTTACCCCGAGGATGTGTGTGTGTGTGTGTGTGTGTGTGTGTGTGTGTGTGTGTGTGTGTGTGTGTGTGTGTGTGTGTAACAAGTTACCAATTTTACTTTAGATTCTGACGTTTATCCACATTTCTCCAAATGTCAAAGTTAAGGGTTAAGGTTTGGGATAGAGTTAAACATTAAGTTTAGGCATTCACTCTGAATGGTTAAGATAAGGGTTAAGGTTTGGGATAGGTTTAAACATTACGTTTAGGCATTCATTCTGAATGGTTAAGTTAAGGGTTAAGGTTTGGGATAGAGTTAAACATTAAGTTTAGGCGTTCATTCTGAATGGTTAAGATAAGGGTTAAGGTTTGGGATAGAGTTTAACCCTAAGTTTAGGTGTTCATTCTGAATAGTTAAGATAAGGGTTAAGGTTTGGGATAGAGTTAAACATTAAGTTTAGGCGTTCATTCTGAATGGTTAAGATAAGGGTTAAGGTTTGGGATAGAGTTAAACATTAAGTTTAGGCATTCACTCTGAATGGTTAAGATAAGGGTTAAGGTTTGGGATAGAGTTAAACATTAAGTTTAGGCGTTCATTCTGAATGGTTAAGTTAAGGGTTAAGGTTTGGGATAGAGTTAAACATTAAGTTTAGGCATTCATTCTGAATGGTTAAGTTAAGGGTTAAGGTTTGGGATAGAGTTAAACATTAAGTTTAGGCATTCACTCTGAATGGTTAAGATAAGGGTTAAGGTTTGGGATAGGTTTAAACATTAAGTTTAGGCATTCATTCTGAATGGTTAAGTTAAGGTTTGGGATAGAGTTAAACATTAAGTTTAGGCATTCACTCTGAATGGTTAAGATAAGGGTTAAGGTTTGGGATAGAGTTAAACATTAAGTTTAGGCATTCATTCTGAATGGTTAAGTTAAGGGTTAAGGTTTGGGATAGAGTTAAACATTAAGTTTAGGCGTTCATTCTGAATGGTTAAGTTAAGGGTTAAGGTTTGGGATAGGTTTAAACATTAAGTTTAGGCATTCATTCTGAATGGTTAAGATAAGGGTTAAGGTTTGGGATAGGTTTAAACATTAAGTTTAGGCATTCATTCTGAATGGTTAAGTTAAGGGTTAAGGTTTGGGATAGAGTTAAACATTAAGTTTAGGCATTCACTCTGAATGGTTAAGATAAGGGTTAAGGTTTGGGATAGGTTTAAACATTAAGTTTAGGCGTTCATTCTGAATGGTTAAGTTAAGGGTTAAGGTTTGGGATAGAGTTAAAACAATGAGTGTCTACCACTGGGATTGAACATGTGACCTTTGGTCCTGGAGTCACGGGATTCTGCCCATCCGCCACCCTTGTCCACAATGCTGTAGCAAAACCCAAAACTTGATTGTAATAGTCCTCACTGTTGGCCCTAGTGGCTGGTTTTGAAGGCATTTCCCGACGTTCTCAGGACATGGACAGACGTCCAATTTCAAAGTCAATCTTGAGCGATCTGGCTGATGTGCACACACACAAACACACAGAAACACAAACACACAGAAACACACACACATAGAAACACACCCACACATACTGTGGATGTAGTGCTGGAGCGTGTCTGAGGTTCTGACTCTCAAACCCCCTCAGGGGATCACCTTGCCTTGTAATTACCTGGGAATTATCAGCGCGCCACCGACTGTCTCACTCTGTAATCAAATCTCTCCCTCTTTCTGTCTCTCTCCCTCTCTCTTTTTCTGTTTCTTTCTCTGTCTCTCTCTCTCTGTCTGTCTGTTTCTCTCTTGCTCTCTGTCGCCCTCTGTCTCTCTCCATCTCTCTCCTTCTTTCTCTCTCTACCCCCCCTGACAGACGTGTCTGTTGTTCTGTCTGTCAGACCTAATTGTGCGGTTGTTGCTCTCTTTAACATTCAGAAATCTCCCAATTAGTGTCCAATTGATGTGAGCGAGAGCGTTGGCTGCTCAAGAGGCCCTATTTTCAGTTAATCATCTCTGTGTCCAACGGCCCGGTAATAAATGCATTGCTATTAGAGGGTCGCTGTAATCAACTATGAAATATAATTTTCCACAGAAATAAATAGTGATACATTTGTACCTGTGAGTCGTTAGAACTACTATTCAATGCCTCTCTTTTAGTTCTGGAAGGGAAATGTTGGTCAGTTCTGCGCCACTATTTAATGTACTACTCCCTTCAACGGGGCGATTATGATCTCTCCCTCAAAATATGGGAACATTTACTTACGAATTTGGGGGCGGCTGTTAAAAAACAAGGTTGCACATTCAGATTGGGGTACTCATTTGATAGCCTTCCCGTAAGATAGAGGGGATACACGCAATTACACATTAATAATTCACAGCAAAGGAGGGGGGAGAGAAAAGTACAACAAACAGTACATGCCCTATTTAATGGCAGGGAAGGACTCCATGGAAACAGATTTCTATCTAATTGCGCTGTGCCACTTTTCAGCCATGGTATCCAGGGGCAACTAGTGTGAGAGAGAGAGACTGTTCCTGAATGGTTGCTGCCTTCCCGGCTAACTATGTCCCGGCTCTCCCTCTTCGTGCAGAGACAAAGTTAGCTACTTTAGCTGCTTATTTAAAATGATTTTTTATTTAACCTTTATTTAACCAGGCAAGTCAATTAAGAACAAATTCCTATTTAGAATGATGCAAAAGGCCTCCTGCTGGGCCGGAGGCTAGGATTAACAAATAAAATGAATGTAGACAAAACACAACAAGAGAGACACACACCATCACAGTATATAAAGAGAGACCTAAGACACAACATGGTATCAACAACATGGCAGCAATACAACATGACAACAACACAAAATGGTTGCATCACAAAATGACAACAGCACAACAGGGTATCAACACAACATGACAACAGCACAACATGGTATCAACACAACAGGACAACAGCACAACATGGTATCAACACAACATGACAACAGCACAACATGGTATCAACACAACATGACAACAGCACAACATGACAACAGCACAACATGGTATCAACACAACATGACAACAGCACAACATGACAACAGCACAACATGGTATCAACACAACATGACAACAGCACAACATGGTAACAGCACAACATGGTAACAGCACAACATGGTAGCAGCACAACATGACAAAAGCACAACATGGTAACAGCACAACATGGTAACAGCACAACATGGTAGCAGCACAACATGGTAGCAGCACAACATGGTAGCAGCACAACATGACAACAGCACAACATGGTAGCAGCACAACATAACAATAGCACAACATGGTAGCAGCACAGCATAACAACAGCACAACATGGTAGCAGCACAACATGACAACAGCACAACATGGTAGCAGCACAACATGGTAGCAGCACAACATAACAATAGCACAACATGACAACAGCACAACATGGTAGCAGCCCAACATAACAATAGCACAACATGGTAGCAGCACAACATGACAACAGCACAACATGGTAGCAGCACAACATAACAATAGCACAACATGGTAGCAGCACAACATAACAATAGCACAACATGGTAGCAGCACAACATAACAATAGCACAACATGGTAGCAGCACAACATGACAACAGCACAACATGGTAGCAGCACAACATAACAATAGCACAACATGACAACAGCACAACATGGTAGCAGCACAACATAACAATAGCACAACATGGTAGCAGCACAACATAACAATAGCACAACATGGTAGCAGCACAACATAACAATAGCACAACATGGTAGCAGCACAACATGGTAGCAGCACAACATAACAATAGCATAACATGACAACAGCACAACATGGTAGCAGCACAACATAACAATAGCACAACATGGTAGCAGCACAATATGACAACAGCACAACATGGTAGCAGCACAGCATGACAACAGCACAACATGGTAGCAGCACAACATAACAATAGCACAACATGGTAGCAGCACAACATGACAACAGCACAACATGGTAGCAGCACAACATAACAATAGCACAACATGGTAGCAGCACAACATGACAACAGGACAACATGGTAGCAGCACAACATGACAACAGCACAACATGGTAGCAGCACAACATAACAATAGCACAACATGGTAGCAGCACAACATGACAACAGCACAACATGGTAGCAGCACAAATATGGAAAAGACAACAGCCACTGCAACACCGCACACCCAGCTCCAGATACCGTAGCTGTGCATGAAAGCTGTGCCGACCTTGAAGCTCTCTGAGAAGAACCTGTCTGGGCCTGTGGCTGGGGGTTTTATCTCCGGTACCCGGTATACAGTTGGAGCGTTGTGGAGACAGAGCCCCTCAGGCAGGGTGCAACTGAAGACGGATGGTTCAGAGACTACAGACACACTGGGAGCCTGTCTACAGTGAACACCCATTACTGACAGACCTAGGAGCCAGTCTGCAGTAAACACCCATTACTGACAGACCTAGGAGCCAGTCTACAGTGACCACCCATTACTGACACACTGGGAGCCAGTCTACAGTGACCACCCATTACTGACAGACCTAGGAGCCAGTCTGCAGTAAACACCCATTACTGACAGACCTAGGAGCCAGTCTACAGTGACCACCCATTACTGACAGACCTGGGAGCCAGTCTACAGTGACCACCCATTACTGACAGACCTAGGAGCCAGTCTGCAGTAAACACCCATTACTGACAGACCTAGGAGCCAGTCTACAGTGACCACCCATTACTGACAGACCTGGGAGCCAGTCTACAGTGACCACACATTACTGACAGACCTGGGAGCCAGTCTACAGTGACCACACATTACTGACAGACCTAGGAGCCAGTCTACAGTGACCACACATTACTGACAGACCTAGGAGCCAGTCTACAGTGACCACCCATTACTGACAGAGCTAGGAGCCAGTCTACAGTGACCACCCATTACTGACAGACCTGGGAGCCTGTCTACAGTGAACACCTATCACAGCCAGTGTAGCCTATTTGAACTGTCCTGTGTGTGTATGACATCAGTCAGACCTGTGATGTCCCTATCAGGGCACCATCGGTGTACGCTGATGGTTACCCTCTGTTACATACTGTAGCTCCAGTGGTCACTTATTGCCCATTCTCTTACAGCTTTTTTACAAAAAGATTCCCCTTGTGCTGCTGCTAATCCAGGTTTCACAAATCACTATTCCGTTAATCCCCACTTTGTGTGTGTGTTTCCGTGTGTTTGTGTGTGTGTCCAGGCGGGTGGATCCCAGGTGATCTTCACCAACCCTCTGGAGATTGTGAAGATCCGCCTGCAGGTGGCTGGAGAGATCACCACCGGCCCCCGCGTCAGCGCCATATCTGTCATCAAGGACCTGGGTTTCTTTGGCCTCTACAAGGCAGGTCCTCCTGTACACTACTACACTAAGTACTATATTAAAAGACATGGACTATTAGGTCACAGCTGTACTCAAACATTCATTTTAGCAATTTTCTACAGTCTACATGTCTATTCTGATACTTTTGGTTTCTGACTCTCTTAGCACTTCACTAGCACTACACAGCGTCGTCCAGTCCTCTACGCAGCGTTATCCCCAGTCCTCTACGCAGCGTTGTCCCCAATCCTCTACGCAGCGTCATCCCCAGTCCTCTCCACAGCGTTATCCCCAGTCCTCTACGCAGCGTTATCCCCAGTTCTCTATGCGGCATTATCCCCAGTCCTCTCTTCAGTGTTCTCCCCAGTCCTCTCCACAGCGTTCTCCCCAGTCCTCTCCTCAGCGTTCTCCCCAGTCCTCTCCACAGCATTGTCCCCAGTCCTCTCCACAGCGTTGTCCCCAGTCCTCTCCACAGCGTTGTCCCCAGTCCTCTCCACAGCGTTATCCCCAGTCCTCTACGCAGCGTTGTCCCCAGTCCTCTCCTCAGCGTTATCCCCAGTCCTCTACGCAGTGTTGTCCCCAGTCCTCTCCTCAGCGTTATCCCCAGTCCTCTCCTCAGCGTTCTCCCCAGTCCTCTACTTAGTGTTCTCCCCAGTCCTCTACTTAGCGTTCTCCCCAGTCCTCTACTTAGTGTTATCCCCAGTCCTCTCCTCAGCGTTCTCCCCAGTCCTCTACTTAGCGTTCTCCCCAGTCCTCTACTTAGCGTTCTCCCCAGTCCTCTACTTAGCGTTGTCCCCAGTCCTCTATGCAGCGTTATCCCCAGTCCTCTACGCAGCGTTATCCCCAGTCCTCTACGCAGCGTTATCCCCAGTCCTCTCCGCAGCGTTATCCCCAGTCCTCTCATCGCCGTTGTCCCCAGTCCTCTACACAGCGTTATCCCCAGTCCTCTCCGCAGCGTTGTCCCCAGTCCTCTCCACAGCGTTATCCCCAGTCCTCTCCTCAGCGTTATTCCCAGTCCTCTACGCAGCGTTCTCCCCAGTCCTCTACTTAGCGTTATCCCCAGTCCTCTACTTAGCGTTCTACCCAGTCCTCTACTTAGCGTTGTCCCCAGTCCTCTCCACAACGTTATCCCCAGTCCTCTATGCAGCGTTATCCCCAGTCCTCTACGCAGCGTTATCCCCAGTCCTCTACGCAGCATTATCCCAGTCCTCTCCGCAGCGTTATCCCCAGTCCTCTCCTCAGCGTTGTCCCCAGTCCTCTCCTCAGCGTTATCCCCAGTCCTCTCCTCAGCATTGTCCCCAGTCCTCTCTGCAGCGTTATCCCCAGTCCTCTATGCAGTGTTTTCCCCAGTCCTCTCCTCAGCGTTCTCCCCAGTCCTCTCCACAGCATTGTCCCCAGTCCTCTCCACAGCGTTGTCCCCAGTCCTCTCCACAGCGTTGTCCCCAGTCCTCTCCACAGCGTTATCCCCAGTCCTCTACGCAGCGTTGTCCCCAGTCCTCTCCTCAGCGTTATCCCCAGTCCTCTACGCAGTGTTGTCCCCAGTCCTCTCCTCAGCGTTATCCCCAGTCCTCTCCTCAGCGTTCTCCCCAGTCCTCTACTTAGTGTTCTCCCCAGTCCTCTACTTAGCGTTCTCCCCAGTCCTCTACTTAGTGTTATCCCCAGTCCTCTCCTCAGCGTTCTCCCCAGTCCTCTACTTAGCGTTCTCCCCAGTCCTCTACTTAGCGTTCTCCCCAGTCCTCTACTTAGCGTTGTCCCCAGTCCTCTATGCAGCGTTATCCCCAGTCCTCTACGCAGCGTTATCCCCAGTCCTCTACGCAGCGTTATCCCCAGTCCTCTCCGCAGCGTTATCCCCAGTCCTCTCATCGCCGTTGTCCCCAGTCCTCTACACAGCGTTATCCCCAGTCCTCTCCGCAGCGTTGTCCCCAGTCCTCTCCACAGCGTTATCCCCAGTCCTCTCCTCAGCGTTATTCCCAGTCCTCTACGCAGCGTTCTCCCCAGTCCTCTACTTAGCGTTCTCCCCAGTCTACTTAGCGTTATCCCCAGTCCTCTACTTAGCGTTCTACCCAGTCCTCTACTTAGCGTTGTCCCCAGTCCTCTCCACAACGTTATCCCCAGTCCTCTATGCAGCGTTATCCCCAGTCCTCTACGCAGCGTTATCCCCAGTCCTCTACGCAGCATTATCCCAGCCCTCTCCGCAGCGTTATCCCCAGTCCTCTCCTCAGTGTTGTCCCCAGTCCTCTCCTCAGCGTTATCCCCAGTCCTCTCCTCAGCATTGTCCCCAGTCCTCTCTGCAGCGTTATCCCCAGTCCTCTATGCAGTGTTTTCCCCAGTCCTCTCCGCAGCGTTATCCCCAGTCCTCTATGCAGTGTTGTCCCCAGTCCTCTCCGCAGCATTTTCCCCAGTTCTCTACGCAGCGTTATCCCCAGTTCTCTCCGCAGCGTTATCCCCAGTCCTCTCCTCAGCGTTGTCCCCAGTCCTCTACACAGCGTTATCCCCAGTCCTCTCAGTGTTGTCCCCAGTCCTCTCCACAGCCTTATCCCCAGTCCTCTCCTCAACGTTATCCCCAGTCTTCTCCGCAGCGTTGTCCCCAGTCCTCTCCACAGCGTTATCCCCAGTCCTCTCCACAGCGTTATCCCCAGTCCTCTCCTCAGCGTTATCCCCAGTCCTCTACGCAGTTTTATCCCCAGTCCTCTACTTAGCGTTCTCCCCAGTCCTCTACTTAGCGTTCTCCCCAGTCCTCTACTTAGCGTTCTCCCCAGTCCTCTACTTAGCGTTATCCCAGGTCCTCTACTTAGCGTTCTACCCAGTCCTCTACTTAGCGTTTTCCCCAGTCCTCGCCACAACGTTATCCCCAGTCCTCTACGCAGCGTTATCCCCAGTCCTCTACGCAGCATTATCGCCAGTCCTCTCCACAGCGTTATCCCCAGTCCTCTCCTCGGCGTTGTCCCCAGTCCTCTATGCAGCGTTATCCCCAGTCCTCTATGCAGCGTTATCCCCAGTCCTCTGTGCAGCGTTATCCCCAGTCCTCTCCTCAGCATTGTCCCCAGTCCTCTCCTCAGCATTGTCCCCAGTCCTCTCCGCAGCGTTATCCCCAGTCCTCTACTTAGTGTTATCCCCAGTCCTCTCCTCAGCGTTCTCCCCAGTCCTCTACTTAGTGTTATCCCCAGTCCTCTCCGCAGCGTTATCCCCAGTCCTCTACTTAGCGTTATCCCCAGTCCTCTCCTCAGCGTTCTCCCCAGTCCTCTACTTAGCGTTCTCCCCAGTCCTCTACTTAGCGTTATCCCCAGTCCTCTACTTAGCGTTCTCCCCAGTCCTCTACTTAGCGTTGTCCCCAGTCCTCTCCACAGCGTTATCCCCAGTCCTCTCAGCGTTGTCCCCAGTCCTCTCCACAGCGTTATCCCCAGTCCTCTCCTCAGCGTTATCCCCAGTCTTCTCCGCAGCGTTGTCCCCAGTCCTCTCCACAGCGTTATCCCCAGTCCTCTCCACAGCGTTATCCCCAGTCCTCTCCTCAGTGTTGTCCCCAGTCCTCTACACAGCGCTGTCCCCAGTCCTCTCCACAGCGTTGTCCCCAGTCCTCTCCTCAGCGTTGTCCCCAGTCCTCTACACAGCGTTGTCCCCAGTCCTCTCCTCAGCGTTGTCCCCAGTCCTCTACACAGCGTTGTCCCCAGTCCTCTCCACAGCGTTGTCCCCAGTCCTCTACACAGCATTGTCCCCAGTCCTCTCCTCAGCGTTGTCCCCAGTCCTCTACACAGCGTTGTCCCCAGTCCTCTACACAGCGTTGTCCCCAGTCCTCTACGCAGCGTTATCCCCAGTCCTCTCCTCAGTGTTGTCCCCAGTCCTCTACACAGCGCTGTCCCCAGTCCTCTCCACAGCGTTGTCCCCAGTCCTCTCCTCAGCGTTGTCCCCAGTCCTCTACACAGCGTTGTCCCCAGTCCTCTCCTCAGCGTTGTCCCCAGTCCTCTACACAGCGTTGTCCCCAGTCCTCTCCACAGCGTTGTCCCCAGTCCTCTACACAGCATTGTCCCCAGTCCTCTCCTCAGCGTTGTCCCCAGTCCTCTACACAGCGTTGTCCCCAGTCCTCTACACAGCGTTGTCCCCAGTCCTCTACGCAGCGTTATCCCCAGTCCTCTCCTCAGCGTTGTCCCCAGTCCTCTACACAGCGTTGTCCCCAGTCCTCTCCTCAGCGTTGTCCCCAGTCCTCTACACAGCGTTGTCCCCAGTCCTCTCCACAGCGTTGTCCCCAGTCCTCTCCTCAGCGTTGTCCCCAGTCCTCTACACAGCGTTGTCCCCAGTCCTCTACACATCGTTGTCCCCAGTCCTCTACACATCGTTGTCCCCAGTCCTCTCCACAGCGTTGTCCCCAGTCCTCTACACAGCATTGTCCCCAGTCCTCTCCTCAGCGTTGTCCCCAGTCCTCTACACAGCGTTGTCCCCAGTCCTCTACGCAGCGCTGTCCCCAGTCCTCTCCACAGCGTCTTGTAATAAATCTATCAGGTATCAAGGTAAGACCCAGATGCAGGCCGTGTCGAAGTAACAATGTTTATTACAGCAACAGGGGAAAAGGTACAGGATTGCAGGCAGGCTCAGGGGCAGGCAGAGTGGTCAGGCAGGCGGGTACAGAGACGGGACAGGCGAGGGTCAAAACCAGGAGAGCGAGAAAAAAGAGGCTTGGAAAAACCAGGAGCTGACAGGACAAACGCTGGTAAGCTTGACAAAACAAGATGAACTGGCAACAGACAAACATAGAACACAGGTGTAAGTACACAAGGGATAATGGGGAAGATGGGTGACACCTGGAGGGGGGTGGAGACAATCACAAAGACAGGTGAAACAGATCAGGGTGTGACAATAGCACACTTCAGACAACCATGGTGAATGTTACTGATAGATAAAATGTTACAATGATAAAATGTTTGATATCATTTTTGCCTGACAGAATCACTTTGCCTACTCTTAATTATTGCCTAATATGTTGGTATACATAACTTTTTAATTTTTTTTTTACAGATTCTGATGGTTGTTAAAAGTGGAAGCTGACAATATTACTGTTATATCAACGCTCTCATCTCTCCCTAAATCGCTTTTGCACAGTAGGCATCATTTCACTTGCCGATAATGTTGCATACAACGTTTAAAAGGTCTATTATTATCATTGAACACAATCAAAGTTAATATAAGCCCTAAATGCCTTCAATTGCCCAATTTATAGACAGGTCCAATTTAGCCCTCTTTTTTAACAACGTGATATTGCGCTCCAAGAGAACTTGAAATAACATGTCGGTAATTAAATAATCGAAATAAAAACATGTTTATTTATTAGCCTAGTGTCTATAAATATTGAGGCATATCATGTGAAATAGGCCTTGTGAAATAATTGTAAAAAGCAAAGATACTGTTCCATGTAGGTCTAGATTATTTATGGATTAATCATGTAGAAATATCAAAACATTCTTTCAACTCTAAAGCAATTGTATGTGGCACAGGAACCACTGACTGACTGCCCTTTTCTATGATCAAGGCACCTGCTGGTAACTCTTAACTGGTTAGGACAGCTCACGAGGTCTCCTAAATATGTCGACTAGATGGGACTCTTATGACTAAAGAGGCTTGGATGCATAGCTTTTATTTTTACCAATAAGAGTAGGAGTTTAATGTCTCTATTCTTATCACTTTTTCTACTCTGAGACGTTTTGTGAATAGCAGGTGTTATTTTTGAACTACCGTGGGTCATTCTCTTTATAGAGAGGTTGCTTTTTAAAAGGGCACGATGATCAGTGTCTTTGATGCACGAAGCCCTTTAAAGAGTTCTGATTTAGGCTTTTGTCACTTGTTAAAACTGTGGGTTTTAACACTTTTTGGGTTTTCATTTAAATGAAAGCGTTAAAAACATTTTAAAAAGCTCCAGGTCTTTTATCCAGAGCTTGCAGATTCTACCCCTTTCTCTTTCTGTGGCAAAGTTTCAGTTCAATTTCTTCCCAGGTTCTTCTCATGACAGTCGTCTGTGTTTGTCAATCAGTGTGTGTGTGTGTGTGTGTGTGTGTGAGAGAGAATGCTGAACCCGGTGCCTCCACTTGTCTTTGTCTGTGTGTGTGTGTGTGTGTTTGTTTGTGTGTGTGTGTGTTTGTGTGTGTGTGTGTGTGTGTGTGTGTGAGAGAGAGAATGCTGAACCTGGTGCCTCCACTTGTCTGTGTGTGTGTGTGTGTGTGTGTGTGTGTGTGTGTGTGTGTGTGTGTGTGTGTGTGTGCGCGCACAAATGTGAATATGTTTGCGTCTATAGTATGTCTGCTCCATTATGTCTATAAGAATGCTGAATCCGGTATGACACTGGTGGTGCCTCCTCTAGTCCTCCCCTGTGTCTGTGTCTCCTGTCCTGCTTCTGAGACAATGTGCATTCAGAGAGAGGAACAGGGCCGGGAGGGAGGACTAGCGAGCTCCAGACGGGCTGGCTCCTCAGGGCAGTGCCCAGGCACAGAGCACCCTTTGTCAGGCTAATTACCCTCCCCCTCAGCCTCTCTCTCTCTCTCTCTCTCTCTCTCTGTCTCTTCCTGCTACCTATCTCCGCTCTGCTGCTGGAGGGGCTGACTGACTGACTGACTGACTGGCTGACTGAATGGCTGACTGACTGAATGGCTTTATCAAAACCTATTCACTCATATAAACACATACTTGTATGTACTCCAGTGCTCATACACACAGGCATTCAGATAGACACGGTCTAAGGAGATTGTCTAAGGCACAGCATCTCAGTGCTAGAGGAGTCACTACATACCCTGATTTGATCCCAGGCTGTATCACAACTGGCCATGATCGGGAGTCCCATAGGGCGGTGCACAATTAGCCCGGGGTCTGGCCGTGGCAGGCCGTCACTGTAAAATAAGAATTTGTTCTTAACTGACTTGCCTAGTTAAATAAAGGTTAAATAAAAAAAATAAGAAACATACTAACAATCAATCATACTATGTACACTGTCGTGTCTTTACTATCATTAACTGAAGACTTATAGTTTTTATCAAAGATTCTCTGTAATTAGTTATTACGCGATCAACTGATTAATCACGTAACTAATTAACTAGGAAGTCGGGGCACCAAGGAAAAATATTTAGATTACAAAGTTATAATTTCCTAAAATAACTTTTCAGATATTTTATCTGATCAATTAGTCTTCGAATTAATGAATTATTTACTTTACCTCACGTTAGTCTCATTCCAAACATCGTAAATTGTTGGTTATCTACACAAACCCAGTCTTCACTATGAGTCATCCATACATCAATTGTCTTAAATAATGTATTTATTACTAACTAAGTAATTCACAGAAATACATAAACAAACAAACAAGGTAAATGTGGTTACATGAAATGATAGGAGAATGTGCTCTAGTGGGCTAAACCGGCATGGCGGCTTGTTAGACATAAAGGGGAAGTGGGGGTCGACTAAGAAGTCACTACAGAGTGATAATTATAACAATTGAAATGCTAATCCTTTACACATGAACGCTCACTCATTCGGGAACAATTGCAATCAATATATATATTTACGCTCAGGGTGTCGTCTTGATCGCTGGTGAAAAGTTCATTTATTTTGTAGAATTGTCCGTCTCTCTTATACTTTCTCCGGAACATGAAATTTGTTCGTACCTCAAGTTCTGTGAGGTGGAAGGATTTCCTTTGTTCTCCATGAAAATCTACTCTCTCTCTACTGTGTGGCCATGTGGCAGGGTCTTCTCAGGAATTTACGACGTCTCTCTGACCACAGCAACCTAGTTGAAGGAGGCAAGGGGGAGGCAGGCAGAGGGGGATGTGCTTGCAATACCCAAAGAGGCCAACGGCATGACAACACCATGTACTATCCCTCATTCATAGCCATATACAGAAGGAGATACATACTGTGTATTATGTACAGTTGAAGTCGGAAGTTTACATACACCTTAGCCAAGTACATTTCAACTCAGTTTTTCACAATTCCTGAAATTTAATCAGAGTAAAAATTCCCTGTCTTAGGTCAGTTAGGACCACCACTTTATTTTAAGAATGTAAATGTCAGAATAATAGTAGAGAGAATGATTTATTTCATATTTTATTTCATTCATCACATTCCCAGTGGGTCAGAAGTTTACATACACTCAATTAGTATTTGATAGCATTGCCTTTAAATTGTTTAACTTAAGTCAAACGTTTCGGGTAGCCTTCCACAAGCTTCCCACAATAAGTTGGGTGAATTTTGGCCCATTCCTCCTGACAGAGCTGGTGTAACTGAGTCAGGTTTGTAGGCCTCCTTGATCGCACACGCTTTTTCAGTTCTGCCCACACATTTTCTATGGGATTGAGGTCAGGGCTTTGTGATGGCCACTCCAATACCTTGACTTTGTTGTCCTTAAGCCATTCTGCCACAACTTTGGAAGTATGCTTGGGGTCATTGTCCATTTGGAAGACCCATTTTCGACCAAGCTTTAACTTCCTGTCTGATGTCTTGAGATGTTGCTTCAATATATCCACCCAATTTTCCATCCTCATGAAGCCATCTATTTTGTGAAGTGCACCAGTCCCTCCTGCAGCAAAGCACCCCCACAACATGATGCTGCCACCCCCGTGCTTCACGGTTGGGATGGTGTTCATCGGCTTGCAAGGCTCCCCCTTTTTCCTCTGAACATAACGATGGTTATTACATAACATAACGATGGCTTTTTTCTGGCTGTTTTGGAGCAGGGGCTTCTTCCTTGCTGAGCGGCCTTTCAGGTAATGTCAATATAGGACTTGTTTTACTGTGGATATAGATACTTTTGTACCTGATTCCTCCAGCATCTTCACAAGGACCTTTGCTGTTGTTCTGGGATTGATTTGCACTTTTCGCACCGAAGTACGTTCATCTCTAGGAGACAGAACGTGTCTCCTTCCTGAGCGGTATGACGGCTGCGTGGTCCCATGGTGTTTATACTTGTATACTATTGTTTGTACAGATGAACGTGGTACCTTCAGGTGTTTGGACATTTCTCCCAAGTATGAACCAGACTTGTGGAGGTGCACAATTTTCTTCTGAGGTCCTGGCCGATTTCCCATGATGTCAAGCAAAGAGGCACTGAGTTTGAAGGTAGGCCTTGAAATACATCCACAGGTACACCTCCAATTGACTCAAATGATGTCAATTATCCTATCAATTAGCCTATATCAGCTTCTAAAGCCATGATATAATTTTCTGGAATTTCCCAAGCTCTTTAAAGGCACAGTCAACTTAGTCCAGTGGGTCAACTTCTGACCCACTGGAATTGTGATACAGTGAATTATAAGTGAAATGTGTAAACAATTGTTGGAAAATTTACTTGCGTCATTCACAAATGTGTCCTAACCGACTTGCCAAAACTATAGTTTGTTCACAAGAAATTTGTGGAGTGGTTGAAAAATTAGTTTTAATGACTCCAACCTAAAGTGTATGTAAACTTCCGACTTCAACTGTAGGTATACATTGTCATGCATTCACACATGTCTGTCACCTCAACTCTTGGCCTGACCATACTTCAGAAAAAGAAGAAACAAGGCACAATAGATTATGGATAAAGTAGAATCACATGAATCACATGAATCACAGTACAATTACAGTAGATTCACATGAATCACAGAATAATTACAGTAGATTCACATGAATCACAGTAGAATCATAGTAGATTCACATGACTCACATAATCCCAGCCTCTCCTGCCTCAGCAGGCACAAGGACGAGCCTGTCTGTGAATGTGAACCAGGGCCCTGGCGATAGTATCTGCAGCTTTTCAGCAGGCAGTCTGGCATGGCGGCCCTGGTGGGGAGGGGAGAATGAAGCAAAGCCTTTGAGGACAGCAGAGATACCTGTATAAGGAGGTATCTGTGCAAACTGTGTATGAGTGGTAGGATTAACCCCAGCAGTTAAATGAAGCCTGTCTAAAGCACTTCTCCTGGCAGCGTCCCAATTGGCAACCTATTCCTATATATTGTGTACTACTTTTGACCAGGGCCCAAAGGGAACCCATATAGGGCTCTGGTCTGGTAGTGTACCATGTAGGGAGTAGGATTCCATTTGGGATGCAACCTGGCTTTAAACTACTCTGTTGAAGGGAGAACCCTTCCATTTCCCTTCCCCTGCCTCAACCCCACCTGGATGGCAGCCAAGGGGGGGAATAAGATGAAACGTAATCTGGTTGAAGATATGGCTTTGTTTACAGTGACGGACAGAAGCAATCTTCCTCTTCTTTTCCTGATGTCTCATCTTTTACTCTCTCTTCATCTCTCTTGTTCTCTCTCTCGCCCTCTCTTTCTTTGTCTCTCTTGCCCTCTCTCTCTTTGTCTCTCTCTCTCTCTCTCTCACACACACACTCTCGTCTCACCAAAGCAGGAGAAGAGAAGTGAGGAGAGTTGATGAGTTGTAGCGAAGGGCCCAGAGTTTTCCTTGGTCAGGTCACATGGTCAGCAGGAAACACTCCTAGCCCTAGTGATGTGTAAGGTACCGGCTTTTCAAACACAGAGGGACAGGAACAGAATCCAGTCTTAGACATTTTGTGGTTAGAACTCTCGGAAATAAAACCACAAGCTATGCTATGATAAATGATGTTCCCATGGAACTGGAAAAATCAAGACTGTTGAAGGTAACATCTTTCCAACCAATAAAACATGTTTATTTATGGTATATTTTCAAAATCAGGGATGGAAAGAGGAAAAGTGTTACAGTACTCTATGTGAGTCCTCAAAGAATGTTTGTGTCTTTTACGAAACTTATTTTCTCTCCCTCCCACCTTTTCAATTCAGTTCAATAATTCTCTCCCTCCCACCTTTTCTCTCCCTCCCTTGTCTCTCTTCCTCTTTTTTCACCCCCTCCTTTTTTCTTTCTCACTGTCTTCCCCTTTGCTCTCCCTCTTTCTCTCTCTCCCTCCCTTCTTGTCTCCCTCTTCCTCTATTTTGACTCCTCCTTGTTTCTCTGTCCTTCCCCTCTCAATCCCCCCTCTCTTTCCTCACACCTCTGTCTCTTCTGTATCTCTTCATCATCCACAGGGAGCCAAAGCCTGTTTCCTGCGAGACATCCCTTTCTCAGCCATCTACTTCCCCTGCTATGCGCACGTCAAGGCCTACATGAGTGATGAGGATGGGAGGATCGGACCAGGCAAGCTGCTGTTTTCAGGGGCCATAGCAGGTAAGATACCATGTGGTTCAGACCCAGGGTCTTTTGAGAATTGTCTGTCTCTGCCTGGTTCCCTCTTTCTGTCGTTCTTTCCCTCTCTCTCTGTATCTGTCTCAATCTCTCATTCTCTCGGCCTATATGATAAAGTATATATACACATCCAAAAACTTCAGGACAAATTAATAATACAAAAAATACAACATTTTTCAACCATATTGGTCAATGACGATCAGAAGATGACGATTCAGAGGAAAGAAACAATACTGTTAAAACGCCACTATCACAAGCTAAATAAGGAACCATTCTTGGGGAAGCAGAAAACCATGCATGAGTGTCCCTGGTGGTTGGTGAGCCACCACATGGACCCCAGCCCAGACCCAAGGCCCCGGCTCCAGCCCTCTAACCTCCATTCCTCCATCCCTCTATTCTTCCTTTCCCCCATCCATCCTTCTAACCCTCCAGCCTCCATCCCCCTAACCATCCCAACTTCCTGGCTCCAGGCCTAGGGCCCCAGTAGCCGCCGGCGACCGCAGGCTCAATCGTGGTCATTCCTAATTAGAGTGCTCAGTGATTGGCTGGGGTTTGGAGCTGAGCACTGAGGGAGAAGACAGAGCCCAGAGAGAGAGACCGCTTGCCTGCCTGCTAGCCAACAGGGTCGGGATGGGATGACTTTCCACTGCTAACATATAGGAACTGGCAGCCTGAACTGTGTCCCAAATTGCACTCTATTCCCTACATAGTGTGTTACTTTTGACCAGGGCCCATAGGGTCCAATGTCTCTCTCTCTCTGGACCCATAAGGCTCTGGTCAAAAGTACAGAATAGGGTGTTAGTTGAGATACTACCTGTATGTTAGGAGTGAGGTGCTGAGGGAGGTTAGGATGGGACCTGTGTCAGCCATAAACAGATCTTACTCTCACAATACTGGCAACCCGGAGGAAAGGCATCCAACAGTTTTGATCCACAGTCTTACAAGTCTCTTTCTCCTCTTCATACACGAAAATATGATCTGGAGTTTGTAGGTTTAATATTTTTTATTGGAGGGGGTTTGTCTTAAAGAAAACAGTGTATAAAAAGACGAGCGCGGAAGCCAAGTCAGGGTGGTTTGGAACATCATAAGAAAAGGATAAATATTTATTTTGAATCCTGAGGGATAATGTTGGTCAGTACTGTAGTTCTGCTCTTCAGCACTGAGTGAGCAGCGAGCACGGCGCTTCATGGAAACTCATAGAAATGTAAAAAGACATTCTTACTCCCAATTTTCCCCCTTCCTCTTATTTTGGTTATTCCCTCAACCGGGTCCGGGAGCTATGGTTTACAAATCTGAAATGCAGTTTATGATTTTGCATTTGCTCATAGCATTTATCACTCCTTTCTACATTTATCAGCATTTTTTTCTCTACATTTTAAGCCTTTTTGGCAATTAGTGCTTAACAGTCGGCGCAGGAAATTGAGTTACACGCTCAGTTTGGGTGGCATTATTTGCCAAGCAGACCCCCTGATCCCAATACACACTGCAGCGCTGGTCATCTCCTAATTCCTCCTCCTACTCTTTCTCTCTCTCTCTCCCTATTTCTCGCTCTCTCTCTCTCCATCTTTCTCTCTTTCTCCCTCCCTCCCTCTTTCTCTCGCTCTCTTTCTCTCTCTTTCAATGGCTGGAGACGAATATGGTTTCTACTGAGGTAACTTTGAGAGAAAGATTTAAGACTGCTCTCCATTCCTCTCCTGTGAAGGACATCAGTGCAGGTGGTCTCTTCAGCTCTCACAGTGGCAGTGAGTGAGTTGATCAGTGGTTGAATTGAATGGCTTGTTTAGACTGAAGACGTGCAGCTAGAAGTCTGTGTGACTGGCTGGTGAAGAGGCCGGTGATGGTAATGACCGTGCATGGAGATCGAAAGCAGCCATTGATGATTGAGGCCATTCATAGCTGAAGTGGCTGGAGAGAGCTGCCCGCATGGGGCCCCCAGTCACCAGTCACCGGCACGTGGGCCACCTTGTGGGTCCTTCTTCATTACTAGGTATTGTCTGTCCCTCTAATCTGAGGGGGAAAACCATGAACGTCCAATGCATTTTTTTCTGATCGTAAATCACCTTCTGTAAGAAGGATCACTGGTCCTCATTCAGTTGACTCAAATTCAACTACGAATGAATTCTGTTTTGAAAGAGGCACAAAAGTTTACCAAACATGAGTTTGATAAGCCACGGGTGGAAATTCATAGAGTTAGATTATTAACTTTGTATAACCCAACAGTAGTAACGTATTCATTCAGATTCAGCAGTGATAGTGATGCAGGTTATTATATTCACATCCATTCCTAATATCAATCAGTCAATCAAACTTTATTTATAGAGCACATTTCTCACAGGGGATGCATTTCAAAGTACTTAACAAATATAATAGTAAAAGGTGAGTTAATAGGTGATAAGTACTGTATCAGATGACTGCTGAGTGAGGCACTCTCTCCTTAGGCATGCCCGCGGCCTCCCTGGTGACCCCCGCCGACGTTATCAAGACCAGGCTACAAGTGGCGGCCCGTGCCGGCCAGACCACGTACACCGGTCTCGCTGACTGCTTCTGGAAGATTCTGAAGGAGGAGGGACCACGGGCCTTCTGGAAAGGAGCGGGAGGTATCACCACGTTTTTATTCATATCTGATGACGATGATGATGACGATGATGATGATGACGATGATAATGACGACGATTGATACAAATGACATATTTAGTTTATTTATCTGTTATACATCTGTTAACACCTTTTTAAGCTGTATCCAGAAAGGTCCACTGATGTGGCGTGATTATGTAGATTGACTGTGTGATTGTTTTTAATAACCATATTCCACTATTATGTTACAGTGTACCATGGTAATCTCTAGCTAACTTGCAACTGGTTTTAACCCTTCATACAACAAATTGTTTAGTTTGAAATCCAGAACTTGTTTTGTGCAAAAATGTCACTCCTTGTACTATGTGTTTGGCATGATAAGGAGTGGCTAGAAGTGGAATCTTAACACAAACAGACTGGTACCCAGGCTACTGTGGTGTAATAGTGAAACTGTGTTATTGAGCGTTGTGGTTTCTCCCTTTACTATAGCCCGAGTGTTCCGGTCCTCGCCCCAATTTGGGGTCACCCTGGTGACCTATGAACTCCTGCAGAGGTGGTTCTACATTGACTTTGGCGGACAGTAAGTCAGAACTCCTCCCTCTCCTAATCTTAAACTGAATTAAATGATCCTGGTATCAAGGCTCAGGACAAGACCCAGATGCAGACAGTTTCGAAGTAACAAAAGTTTATTACAGAAACAGGGGGGCAGGCAGAGGTCAGTAGTCCAGAGCAGAGTCCGAAAGGTACAGAACGTTAGGCAGGTTCAGGGTCAGGGCAGGCAAAGGTCAGTAATCCAGAGCAGAGTCCGAAAGGTACAGAACGTTAGTCAGGTTCAGGGTCAGGGCAGGCAGAGGTCAGTAATCCAAATCAGAGTCCGAAAGGTACAGAACGTTAGGCAGGTTCAAGGTCAGGGCAGGCAGAGGTCAGTAATCCAGAGCAGAGTCCGAAAGGTACAGAACGTTAGGCAGGTTCAGGGTAAGGGCAGGCAGAGGTCAGTAGTCCAGAGCAGAGTCCGAAAGGTACAGAACGTTAGGCAGGTTCAGGGTCAGGGCAGGCAGAGGTCAGTAGTACAGAGCAGAGTCCGAAAGGTACAGAACGTTAGGCAGGTTCAGGGTCAGGACAGGCAGAGGTCAATAGTACAGAGCAGAGTCCGAAAGGTACAGAACATTAGGCAGGTTCAGGGTCAGGGCAGGCAGAGGTCAGTAGTCCAGAGTAGAGTCCGAAAGGTACAGAACGTTAGGCAGGTTCAGGGTCAGGGCAGGCAGAGGTCAGTAGTACAGAGCAGAGTCCGAAAGGTACAGAACGTTAGGCAGGGTCAGGGCAGGCAGAGGTCAGTAGTACAGAGCAGAGTCCGAAAGGTACAGAACGTTAGGCAGGTTCAGGGTCAGGGCAGGCAAAGGTCAGTAATCCAGAGCAGAGTCCGAAAGGTACAGAACGTTAGGCAGGTTCAGGGTCAGGCCAGGCAGAGGTCAGTAATCCAGAGCAGAGTCCGAAAGGAACAGAACGTTAGGCAGGTTCAGGGTCAGGGCAGGCAGAGGTCAGTAATCCAGAGCAGAGTCCGAAAGGTACAGAACGTTAGGCAGGTTCAGGGTCAGGGCAGGCAGAGGTAGGAATTGGCTTTGGGGGTGACCAGTGAAATATACCTGCTGGAGCGCGTGCTGCGGGTGGGTGCTGCTATGGTGACCAGTGAGCTGAGATAAGGCGGGGCTTTACCTAGCAACGACTTATAGATGACCTGGAGCGAGTGGGTTTGGCGACGGATATGAAGCGAGGGCCAGCCAACGAGAGCATGGGATTTTATATGGGATTTTTTTTTTTTTTATATGGGATTTATATGGGATTTTGGTGACAAAACAGATGACACTATGATAGACTGCTTCCAATTTCCTGAGTAGAGTGTTGGATTCAGTTTTACTAGGGTATGTTTGGCAGCATGAGTGAAGGAGGCTTTTGTTGTGAAAGTTTTTGCGATTCTAGATTTCATTTTGGATTGGAGATGCTTAATGTGAGTCTGGAAGGAGAGTTTATAGTCTAACCAGACATCTAGGTATTTGTAGTTGTCCACATATTCTAAGTCAGAACCGTCCAGAGTAGTGATGCTGGACGGTTGGGTAGGTGTGGGCAGCGATCGGTTGAAGAGCATGCATTTAGTTTTGCTTTCATTTAAGAGCAGTTGGAGGCCACAGAAGGAGAGTCGTATGGCATTGAAGCTCGTCTGGATGTTAGTTAACACAGTGTCCAAAGAAGGGCCAGATATACAGAATGGTGTCGTCTGCGTAGAGGTGGATCTGAGAATCACCAACAGCAAGAGCAACATCATTGATGTATACAGAGAAAAGAGTCGGCCCGAGGATTGAATCCTGTGGCACCCCCATAGAGACTGCCAGAGGTCCGGACAACAGGCCCTCCGATTTGACACACTGAACTCTGTCAGAGAAGTAGTTGGTGAACCAGGCGAGGCAGTCATTTGAGTCTGCCGATAAGAATGTGGTGATTGACAGAGTCAAAAGCCTTGGCCAAGTCGATGAATACAGCTGCACAGTATTGTCTCTTATCGATGGCGATTATGATATCGTTTAGGACCTTGAGCGTGGTTGAGGTGCACCCATGACCAGCTCAGAAACCAGATTGCGTAGCGGAGAAGGTACGGTGGGATTCGAAATGGTCGGTGATCTGTTTGTTAACTTGGCTTTCGACGACCTTAGGCAGGGTAGGATATGTATACAGTAGGTCTGTAGCAGTTTGGGTCTAGAGTGTCTCTCCTTTTGAAGAGGGGAGCTTTCTAATCTTTGGGGATCTCAGATGATACGAAAGAGAGGTTGAACAAGCTAGTAATAGGGGTTGCAACACTTTCGGCTGATCATTTTAGGAAGAGAGGGTCCAGATTGTCTAGCCCTGCTGATTTGTAAGTGTCCAGATTTTGCAGCTCTTTCAGAAAATCAGCTATCTGGATTTTTGGTGAATGAGAAATGGGGAGGCTTGGGCAAGTTGCAGTGAGGGGTGCAGGGCTGATGACCGGGGTATGGGTAGCCAGGTGGAAAGCATGGCCAGCCATAGAAAAATACTTATTGAAATGTTCAATTATCGCAGATTTACCAGTGGTGACAGTGCAGTGGGCAGCTGGGAGGAGGTGCTCTTATTCTCCATGGACTTTACAGTGTCCCAGAACTTTTGGGAGTTAGTGCTACAGGATGCAAATTTCTGTTTGAAAAAGCTAGCCTTTGCTTTCCTAACTGCCTGTGTATATTGGTTCCTAACTTCCCTGAAAAGCTGCATATCGCGGGGACTATCCGATGCTAATGCAGTACGCCACATGATGTTTTTGTGCTGGTCAAGAGCAGTCAGGTCTGGAGTGAACCAAGATCTATATCTGTTCCTGGTTCTACATTTTTTGAATGGGGCAAGCTTATTTAAGATGGTGAGGAAAGCACTTTTAAAGAATAACCGGGCATCCTCTACTGACTGAATGAGGTCAATATCCTTCCAGGATACCCGGGCCAGATCGATTAGAAAAGCCTGCTCGCTGAAGTGTTTTAGGGAGCGTTTGATAGTGAGACCCATTATGGACGCAGGCAATGAGGCAGTGATCGCTGAGATCCTGGTTAAAGACAGAAGAGGTGTATTTGGAGGGCAGGTTGGTTAGGATGATATCTATGAGGGTGCCCGTATTTACGGATTTGGTGTTGTACCTGGTGGGCTCATTGATAATTTGTGTGAGATTGAGAGCATCAAGCTTAGATTGTAGGATGGCCGGAGTGTTAAGCATGTCCAAGTGTAGGTCACCTAACAGCACGAGCTCTGAAGATAGATGGGGGGAAATCAATTCGCATATGGTGTCCAGGGCACAACTGGGGGCAGAGGGTGGTCTATAGCAAGCAGCAACGGTAAGAGACTTGTTTCTGGAGAGGTGGATTTTTAAAAGTAGAAACTCAAATTGTTTGGGTACAGACCTGGATAGTAAGACAGACTATCTCTGCAGTAGATTCCAACTCTGCCCCCTTTGGCAGTTCTATCTTGTCGGAAAATGTTATAGTTATGGATGGAAATGTCAGGGTTTTTGGTTGTCTTCCTGAGCCAGGATTCAGACACGACTAGGACATCCGGGTTGGCAGAGTGTGCTAAAGCAGTGAATAAAACAAACTTAGGGAAGAGGCTTCTAATGTTAACATGCATGAAACCAAGGCTTTTACGGTTACAGAAGTCAACAAATGAGAGCGCCTGGGAAATGGGAGTGGAGCTAGGCACTGCAGGGCCTGGATTAACCTCCACATCACCAGAGGAACAGAGGAGGAGTAGGATAAGGGTACGGCTAAAGGCTAAAAGAACTGGATGTCTAGTACGTTCAGAACAGAGAGTAAAAGGAGACGATTTCTGGGCATTGTAGAATATATTCAAGGCATAATGTACAGACAAAGGTATGGTAGGATGTGAATACAGTGGGGGTAAACCTGTGCATAGAGTGACGATGAAAGAGATATTGTCTCTAGAAATATCATTTAAACTAGGTGATGTCACCGCATGTGTGGGAGGTGGAACTAAAGTACTAAAGGCTCTACAGTGAAATAAGGCAATAATTACTAACCAAAACAGCAATGGACAAGGCATATTGACATTAGGGAGAGGCATGCGTAGCCAAGTGATCATAGGAGTCCAGTGAGTGGCTTCAGGCACAGTGAGTAGCGGGCCAGGGCTAGCAAGCTAGCAGAAGGGCCTTTGAGGGACGTCGCAACGGACGAAAGTCTGTTGTGGCGCCCTCGTGCTGTGATCTCGGCAGACGGATCAACAGGGCTCCATGTTGTAAACCAGGCCAATTGGCAAAATAGGTATAGTGGCCAAAGAATTTGTCTGATGGGCCTCTTAAGCTAACAGTCAGATGTGCTCTAGACAGATAGCGGGCCGTGGCTTACAGGCTAGCAGATGGGCTTAGCAAGGCTTGCTCCAGGCTAATTGGTTCTTGCTTCGGGACAGAGACGTTAGCCAGGAGTAGCCACTCGGATAGCAGCTTGCTATCTACGATGATACAGGTGAGAGAAAAAAAAAGTTCAGAGCTTGCGGTAGGAATCCGGAGATATGGAGAAAAATAAGTCAAATTTTCTCTGGTTTGAGTCGCGCTGTGCAAACTGGCGAGAGTTGTCCAGGCTAAAGGTAGCTGATAACCGCTAGCAGTGGCTAGCTGACTACTAGCTAGTATCTAGCTAGCTGGCATCTGTGAAGCATAAGATATTACAGTTTTGAATGTCACGTTGGTAGTTTAATCTTCTGCATAGGTCATCTATTTTATTGTCCAAAGATAAACGTTTGCTACAGAATGGAAGGAAGTGGGAGTTTATTAGATTGCCTACGAATTCTCAGAAGGCATTCCGTCCTCCGGCCCCTTTTTCTCCGCCTCATCTTCACGCAAATCATGGGGATCTGGGCCTGTTCCCGAGAAAGCAGTATATCGGCCTCATCGGACTCGTTAATTAAAGGAAAAAAAGGATTCTGACAGTCCGTGGTGAGTAATCGCAGTCCTGATGTCCAGAAGTTAGCGGCAACATTATGTAGAAAATAAGTAATTAATAAAATAAGTTATAAACAACGCAAATATATATATATTTTTTTTAAACAATCGGTTGGGGGCACGTAAAACGTCTGCCTTCTTCTCCAGTGCCATCTTACATCTGATATAAGACTAGAGTGATCAGCATTGCTGAAGAAATTCAGCCTATCAGGTCGAATTAAATCAACATTTATTGGTCGCATACACAGATTTGCAGGTGTTATAGCGGGTGCAGCAAAAAGTAAAATGTCTCGCAAATACATTACAAATAAATAACAATCCAAGTAGGTATATTACAGTGAGCATCTGTCAGAATGCAGAATATAAATAGGTGGTGTGTATAGACGGTATATCATTTGGAAAGAAAATGGTATCAGTATATTTATTTCCTTTTCCGGGAGAAGAGATCAAGAGATTACACAGAGGGGAAACCGAATTTCTAAACGTACAAATGACTGTTTTACTAGGGGGTGAGAGCTGTGTGTGCTGTGATACAGGCTATTACTGCACAGTAGTAGGTATTTTAGGATGAGCTATGTGGAGAATACAGTAGACACATACACAGTGAGTAAACAAAAGTATAGAAACAGAAGAGATTATGATCAGAGGTTAAGATCACTTTTATTGGTCAATTGCACACAAGGTCCACACACACACACACACACACACACACACACACACACACACACACACACACACACACACACACACACACACACAGGTTTTGGAGAGGTGCTGCCACACTAGGTGCCTGGGGAGCTGTTGTTGTGGGGGGTTAAGTGCCTTGCTCAAGGGCACAATGGCATCTAGGATTTGATAACGCTTCCCTAACCGCCGACTCAGAATATGAGGCATTAGTTTCAAGGTGCAGGGCCAGTGATGGCTGTTCAACAGTCTGATGGCCTGGGGATACAAGCTGCTTCTCAGTCTCTCGGTCCCAGCTCTGATGCACCTGTAAGTGTCTTACCACAGGATAAGACTGAGAAATACAGAAACGCAAATGTCATAGAAATGTCCAGTCAGGATTGATAGCTTCTACTGACAGCTGCTGTGTGATACAAAATGATGGTAATTTCTAGCACCACTTTTCTACCAACCTTTCAACAGAGGGAGAGAGCTTTGAAACACCATAGGACTCTGGTCAAAAGCAGTGCACTAAATAGAGAATAGGTTGCCATTTGGGACACAGACCATTATTTGGTGGGATGGGCGTAACATTTCCTAAACTACAGGGTTACAGAGAGTGAAGCAGTGCAGAGAGAATCACTTTGACTTGGGATCTTTCTCTTTTCAGATTTTTGGGGTAGAAATGAGCTCATTTTCCCTGGAGGAGCAAATTGGTCACTCTTTAGAATGCACTAATGTTCCATTGACCAATAAGAGACAGAGACAGGAGGGTAAGGGGAGACTGTTAGGACAAGCATCACCAAATACATTCCATTCACTCATTATACTGTACATATAGTGGTACTGACAGAATGGTCAATACTCTATACTGTACATAGTGGTACTGACAGAATGGTCAATACTCTATACTGTACATAGTGGTACTGACAGAATGGTCAATACTCTATACTGTACATACAGTGGTATTGACAGAATGGTCAATATTCTATACTGTACATATAGTGGTACTGACAGAATGGTCAATACTCTATACTGTACATATAGTGGTACTGACAGAATGGTCAATACTCTATACTGTACATAGTGGTACTGACAGAATGGTCAATACTCTATACTGTACATATAGTGGTACTGACAGAATGGTCAATACTCTATACTGTACATATAATGGTACTGACAGAATGGTCAATACTCTATACTGTACATATAGTGGTACTGACAGAATGGTCAATACTCTATACTGTACATATAGTGGTACTGACAGAATGGTCAATACTCTATACTGTACATATAGTGGTACTGACAGAATGGTCAATACTCTATACTGTACATATAGTGGTATTGACAGAATGGTCAATATTCTATACTGTACATATAGTGGTACTGACAGAATGGGAAATAATATTATACCGTAAATATAGGTGGAACTGCCAGAATGTTTTTAATACTTTATACTGTACATAGTGGTATTGACAGAATGTTGACAATACTATTATAATGTACATAGAGCAGTATTGACAGAATGTTGAAGAATATTATTATACTGTACATAATGGTATTGACAGAATGTTGACAATACTTTATACTGAACATATAGGTATTGACAGAATGTTGACAATACTTTATACTGTACATATAGTGGTACTGACAGAATGTTGACAATACTATTATAATGTACATAGAGCAGTATTGACAGAATGTTGACAATACTTTATACTGAACATATAGTGGTACTGACAGAATGTTGACAATACTTTATACTGTACATATAGTGGTACTGACAGAATGTTGACAATACTATTATAATGTACATAGAGCAGTATTGACAGAATGTTGACAATACTATTATACTGTACATAATGGTATTGACAGAATGTTGACAATACTATTATACTGTAAATATAGGTATTGACAGAATGTTGACAATACTTTATACTGTACATATAGTGGTACTGACAGAATGTTGTCAGTACTTTATACTGAACATATAGGTGGTACTGACAGAATGTTGTCAGTACTTTATACTGTACATATAGGTGGTACTGACAGAATGTTGTCAGTACTTTATACTGTACATATAGGTGGTACTGACAGAATGTTGTCAGTACTTTATACTGTACATATAGGTGGTACTGACAGAATGTTGTCAGTACTTTATACTGTACATATGTGGTACTGACAGAATGTTGTCAGTACTTTATACTGTACATATGTGGTACTGACAGAATGTTGTTAATAACATATAGGTGGTACTGACAGAATGTTGTCAGTACTTTATACTGTATATATAGGTGGTACTGACAGAATGTTGTTAATAATATTATACTGTACATATAGGTGTTACTGACAGAATGTTGTCAGTACTTTATACTGTATATATAGGTGGTGGTACTGACAGAATGTTGTCAGTACTTTATACTGTATATAGTGGTACTGACAGAATGTTGTCAATACTTTATACTGTATACATAGGTGGTGGTACTGACAGAATGTTGTCAGTACTTTATACTGTACATATAGGTGTTACTGACAGAATGTTGTCAGTACTTTATACTGTACATATAGGTGGTACTGACAGAATGTTGTCAGTACTTTATACTGTACATATGTGGTACTGACAGAATGTTGTCAGTACTTTATACTGTATATATAGGTGGTACTGACAGAATGTTGTTAATAATATTATACTGTACATATAGGTGTTACTGACAGAATGTTGTCAGTACTTTATACTGTATATATAGGTGGTGGTACTGACAGAATGTTGTCAGTACTTTATACTGTATATAGTGGTACTGACAGAATGTTGTTAATACTTTATACTGTATACATAGGTGGTGGTACTGACAGAATGTTGTCAATACTTTATACTGTATACATAGGTGGTGGTACTGACAGAATGTTGTCAGTACTTTATACTGTACATATGTGGTACTGACAGAATGTTGTCAATGCTTTATACTGTATATATAGGTGGTACTGACAGAATGTTGTCAGTACTTTATACTGTACATATAGGTGTTACTGACAGAATGTTGTCAATACTTTATACTGTATATATAGGTGGTGGTACTGACAGAATGTTGTCAGTACTTTATACTGTACATATAGGTGTTACTGACAGAATGTTGTCAATACTTTATACTGTATATATAGGTGGTGGTACTGACAGAATGTTGTCAGTACTTTATACTGTACATATAGGTGGTACTGACAGAATGTTGTCAATACTTTATACTGTACATATAGGTGGTACTGACAGAATGTTGTCAGTACTTTATACTGTACATATAGGTGTTACTGACAGAATGTTGTCAGTACTTTATACTGTACATATAGGTGGTACTGACAGAATGTTGTCAGTACTTTATACTGTACATATAGGTGGTACTGACAGAATGTTGTCAGTACTTTATACTGTATATAGTGGTACTGACAGAATGTTGTTAATACTTTATACTGTATACATAGGTGGTGGTACTGACAGAATGTTGTCAATACTTTATACTGTATACATAGGTGGTGGTACTGACAGAATGTTGTCAGTACTTTATACTGTATATAGTGGTACTGACAGAATGTTGTTAATACTTTATACTGTATACATAGGTGGTGGTACTGACAGAATGTTGTCAATACTTTATACTGTATACATAGGTGGTGGTACTGACAGAATGTTGTCAGTACTTTATACTGTACATATGTGGTACTGACAGAATGTTGTCAATGCTTTATACTGTATATATAGGTGGTACTGACAGAATGTTGTCAGTACTTTATACTGTACATATAGGTGTTACTGACAGAATGTTGTCAATACTTTATACTGTATATATAGGTGGTGGTACTGACAGAATGTTGTCAGTACTTTATACTGTACATATAGGTGTTACTGACAGAATGTTGTCAATACTTTATACTGTATATATAGGTGGTGGTACTGACAGAATGTTGTCAGTACTTTATACTGTACATATAGGTGGTACTGACAGAATGTTGTCAATACTTTATACTGTACATATAGGTGGTACTGACAGAATGTTGTCAGTACTTTATACTGTACATATAGGTGTTACTGACAGAATGTTGTCAGTACTTTATACTGTACATATAGGTGGTACTGACAGAATGTTGTCAGTACTTTATACTGTACATATAGGTGTTACTGACAGAATGTTGTCAATACTTTATACTGTACATATAGGTGTTACTGACAGAATGTTGTCAATACTTTATACTGTACATATAGGTGTTACTGACAGAATGTTGTCAATATTTTATACTGTATATATAGGTGGTGGTACTGACAGAATGTTGTCAGTACTTTATACTGTACATATAGGTGTTACTGACAGAATGTTGTCAATACTTTATACTGTATATATAGGTGGTGGTACTGACAGAATGTTGTCAATACTTTATACTGTATATATAGGTGGTGGTACTGACAGAATGTTGTCAATACTTTATACTGTATATATAGGTGGTGGTACTGACAGAATGTTGTCAATACTTTATACTGTATATATAGGTGGTGGTACTGACAGAATGTTGTCAATACTTTATACTGTATATATAGGTGGTGGTACTGACAGAATGTTGTCAATACTTTATACTGTACATATAGGTGTTACTGACAGAATGTTGTCAATACTTTATACTGTATATATAGGTGGTGGTACTGACAGAATGTTGTCAATACTTTATACTGTATATATAGGTGGTGGTACTGACAGAATGTTGTCAGTACTTTATACTGTACATATGTGGTACTGACAGAATGTTGTCAATACTTTATACTGTATATATAGGTGGTGGTACTGACAGAATGTTGTCAGTACTTTATATTGTACATATAGGTGTTACTGACAGAATGTTGTCAATACTTTATACTGTATATAGTGGTACTGACAGAATGTTGTAAATACTTTGGGGCTCTTCCAGAAAGCAGGATCAATGAGTTAACTGACCATAATATCCTTAATATTCTTTAACAGAAATATACTTGAAATTGGCATGGTATAATTGGTCCACCACCACCAACAACTCTTACTTACTAAACCAGGAAATCAAGAGATCCAGTATATTGGACTGTTTACAGCCCTTTGGAAAGTCAGAACAACTTCCATTTATTATGCAAACCCCTATGTACTGTAAATATCCAATGTGCATACTGTGTTGTCTTCACAGACTGTGTTCAATGTGAATACTGTACTGCTGGATGGTGTAGTGTGGGTTTGAAATATGTTCCCTGTACGTATTGGAAAGATATCACTGAAGGGAGTATGAAACCATTGTGGGATATTCATTTATTTCTGGTTCGTGTGCTCTGGGAAAAAATAGCCCTCTCGCCCAGTCTTAATATTCAACTAAGATGTTTATTTTTTGTGGTGGACAATGTTTAATATAAAATCTCTCTCCTTCTCTTGTCCCTTCCACTTTCTGTTTCTCTTTTTTCGGTCTCTCTCTTTCTCTCCTCTCTCCTTTATCCTCGCCTCTCTCCCCGTTCTCCTTCCCTTTCTGTCTCTCCCTTTCTACTCCCTCCCTCCCTCCCTCCCTCTCTCTCCTCTCTCCTTTATCCTTTTCTCTCTCCCCCGTTCTCCTTCCCTTTCTGTCTCTCCCTTTCTACTCCCTCCCTCCCTCTTTCTCTCCTCTCTCCTTTATCCTTGCCTCTCTCCCCCGTTCTCCTTCCCTTTCTGTCTCTCCCTTTCTACTCCCTCCCTCCCTCTTTCTCTCCTCTCTCCTTTATCCTTGCCTCTCTCCCCCGTTCTCCTTCCCTTTCTGTCTCTCCCTTTCTACTCCCTCTCTCTTTCTCTCCTCTCTCCTTTATCCTTTTCTCTCTCCCCCGTTCTCCTTCCCTTTCTGTCTCTCCCTTTCTACTCCCTCCCTCTTTCTCTCCTCTCTCCTTTATCCTTGCCTCTCTCCCCCGTTCTCCTTCCCTTTCTGTCTCTCCCTTTCTACTCCCTCCCTCCCTCTTTCTCTCCTCTCTCCTTTATCCTTGCCTCTCTCCCCCGTTCTCCTTCCCTTTCTGTCTCTCCCTTTCTACTCCCTCTCTCTTTCTCTCCTCTCTCCTTTATCCTTTTCTCTCTCCCCCATTCTCCTTCCCTTTCTGTCTCTCCCTTTCTACTCCCTCCCTCTTTCTCTTCCCCCTTTTCTCCTCCCTCCCGTTTTCTCTCATCCTCCCTCCCTCCCGCTCTCCTCGTCTCTCCCTGTACCTCCACCCCTCCCGCTCTCCTCGTCCTTCCCCGCTCTCTCTCCACACCACAGAAAGCCGTCTGGTTCGGAGCCGACTCCCAAGTCTCGCATCAGCCTGCCGGCGCCCAGCCCCGACCACATTGGAGGTTTCAGGTTGGCCGTGGCCACGTTCGCTGGCACCGAGAGCAAATTTGGACTCCACCTCCCAAGATACAACGTTCACGTAACCCCCCGGTCCAAGAAGGACGCCCCTTGAATTGAACCCCCTCTGCCCACACATAGGGGGCAGAATAGCACACGTGCAATCATTACACCCTCTCCCTCCCACCCCCAGCTAGTCGAGCACTTGGAATATTCCACCCGAAAGAGAAGCACATTGTGAGTAGTATGATCTGCCTCTCTAGGCTTTAAAGATAAATATGTGTCTGGTTTAGTTGATGAGAATTTTTTAAAGCTATTATGATCTTCAGAAATGTACCTTTCTACATCATGGTCTAGAAACACAAAAACGTTGTTTTAGCTTCTGTTTTAGTCTTAGCTACCCGTAAAGATTACTTTTTGAGTCAGTCTTATTGTGAAGATCAAGTGATATCTACAGTACTGACAATGTGTGTCTAGAGTAGTGTTCCAGTTTGTCTTTTCATACAGTAATATGCACAGTAGTGGAGGGGCTGGCCATGACTTGAATTAGACCTGGACTGCTTTCTTTCATTACATCATCACTAAGGCCGGGACTCATTCAAAAGTGCATTGTCAACATGTGCATTGTCAACATGTGCATTGTCAACATGTGCACTGTCAACATGTGCATTGTCAACATGTGCATTGTCAACATGTGCATTGTCAACATGTGCATTGCACTTGCTTTTAAAGGTAATTTACACTTGAGCCGACATGTACCGTATTTACCATGAAGGCCATCTCTTTAAAATACACTTGACAGTTCAATGTGCTCGTCTACAACGTGCCTTTGATTGAATCTTGGTCTAACCATCACTTTATATGATGGTGCTTTTACTGTCTTCCACCTGAGAGTCTGATAGATACCAAACAGAATGAGCCCTATCCGCAGGATGGGGATAGTAGCACAAGTACGCACATCCAAATGACGGTTCTACTGTACATATGAATGACGGTTCTACTGTACATATGAATGACGGTTCTACTGTACATATGAATGACGGTTCTACTGTACATATGAGAACGGAACAGACACATCTGAATGACGGTTCTACTGTACATATGAGAATGGAACAGAGACACATCCGAATGACGGTTCTACTGTACATATGAGAACGGAACAGACACATCTGAATGACGGTTCTACTGTACATATGAGAACGGAACAGAGACACATCCGAATGACGGTTCTACTGTACATATGAGAACGGAACAGAGAGACACATTTACATATCGATACAGTTCACCAAGTCGCTTTTTGGATACTGAGAAGAAACTAATAATCTTGATCTTGAACTTCATTTGTGAGAAAACATAAAAGATTGACCAACCAAAACGCTTGAAGGTAATATACTGTTTACTATTACCACCACTTGCACAAGGTATTACCACTACACCTACTATGGTATTGTAGTGACTGTCTGCTATCCTTAGTTGTCTCAGTCACATCAAACTGGGCTGTGTGTTGTATAATTTTCTGTTTAAAGAATCATCAGGGTACAACAGAGCAGGGGGAGAGAGTAGAGAGATGTGGGGTATTCCAGAAAGCAGGATTATGAAATTATCCAGTTAACTTTGATAAACAACCACATATTATTTTCATTTGTATTCTGGTTGTTGTTGCCGAGTCAATTATATCTTGTCAATTTGAAGGGCTCTATTCAATCCATATCACCGTTCAGCTTTAAAGCGTAATTGACAATTAAAGGCAATGTTCTTGTGGTCACAGCGACTGCATTCACCGTAAACGCTGCGTATGTCGGCCCTATCACAAATTACCTTTACATTTCTAGTACACAATCTGTAACGCTTCAGCAATACAGACTGAACAGAGCCCTAAGTCTATATTTCTCAAAATATCTCATTATTTTAAGCAATGTTGGACAGTTAGCTGGCTAACGTATTTATCCAGCTTTCTGGAACAGCCCAATGGTGTCACGAAAGACATCCGGATTTAAACTTGTACAGTACAGGAGAGAAGTAGAATATGGTGTGATAATTGTGCCTTACTGTATGCATGGCAGCAATATGTATATGTACTAATGAAATTAAATGTTAGTGAACAAAGTGTGTGCACATGTGTTCTTTGACAAGGTGGTATGTTATGGTGCGACAAGTCAGAGAAAAGCTTGAAGCCTGGCAGTGGAGACGAGGACAGAATCACAACAGCCAACTTGTGACACTATAATTACAGTAGCTAAACAACAACAACAAGTAAACAAGCTAACAGTTCTTCAGACATGATTTATTGGCGGGTATCACGATAGACAGCGGCTTTCAATATGTCTCTTTTGTTCATTACAGTTCACGTAGCACTTATACGAAATAACGTGCTAAACCGGAATTTGTTGCTTAGGCCTGTAGTCATTGAACAGTGCAATAACCCTCACAGACGTACAGTTGAAGTCAGAAGTTTACATACACTTAGGTTGGAGTCATTGAAACTCGTTTTTCAACAAACTACACAATTGTCTTGTTAACAAACTATAGTTTTGGCAAGTCGGTTAGGACATCTACTTTGTGCATGACACAAGCATTTTTGCCAACAATTGTTTACAGACAGATTATTTCACTTATAATTCACTGTATCACAATTCCAGTGGGTCAGAAGTTTACATACACTAAGTTGACTGGCCTTTAAACAGCTTGGACATTTCCAGAAAATGACTTCATGGCTTTAGAAGCTTCTGATAGGCTAATTTACATCATTTGAATCAATTGGAGGTGTACCTGTGGATGTATTTCAAGGCCTACCTTCAAACTCAGTGCCTCTTTGCTTGACATCATGGGAAAACCAAAAGAAATCAGCCAAGATCTCAGAAAGAAAATTGTACACCTCCACAAGTCTGGTTCATCCTTGGGAGCAATTTCCAAATGCCTGAAGATACCACGTTCATCTGTACAAACAATAGTACGCAAGTATAAACACCATGGGACCACACAGCCATCATACCGTTCAGGAAGGAGACGAGTTCTGTCTCCTAGAGATTAATGTACTTTGGTGTGAAAAGTGCAAATCAATCCCAGAACAACAGCAAAGGACCTTGTGAAGATGTTGGAGGAAACCGGTACAAAAGTATCTATATCCACAGTAAAACGAGTCCTATATTGACATAACCTGAAAGGCCGCTCAGCATGGAAGAAGGCACTGCTCCAAAACCACCATAAAAAAGCCAGACTACGGTTTGCAACTGCACATGGGGACAAAGATCGTACTTTTTGGAGAAATGTTCTCTGGTCTGATGAAACAAAAATAGAACTGTTTGGCCATAATGACCATCATTGTGTTTGGAGGAAAAAGGGGGAGCCTTGCAAGCCGAAGAACACCCATCCCAACCGTGAAACACGGGGGTTTCAGCATCATGTTGTGGGGGTGCTTTGCTGCAGGAGGGACTGGTGCACTTCACAAAATAGATGGCATCATGAGGATGGAAAATTATATGGATATATTAAAGCAACATCTCAAGACATCAGTCAAGAGTTACAGCTTGGTCGCAAATGGGTCTTCCAAATGGACAATGACTAAAGGATACTTCCAAAGTTGTGGCAAAATGACTTAAGGACATCAAAGTCAAGGTTTTGGAGTGGCCATCGCAAAGCCCTGACCTCAATCCTATAGAAAATGTGTGGACAGAACTGAAAAAGCGTGTGCGAGCAAGGAGCCCTACAAACCTGACTCAGTTACACCAGCTCTGTCAGGAGGAATGGGCCAAAATTCACCCAATTTATTGTAGGAAGCTTGTGGAAGGCTACCCGAAACGTTTGACCCAAGTTAAACAATTTAAAGGCAATGCTACCAATACTAATTGAGTGTATGTAAACTTCTGACCCACTGGGAATGTGATGAAAGAAGTAAAAGCTGAAATAAATCATTCTCCCTACTATTATTCTGACATTTCACATTCTTAAAATAAAGTGGTGATCCTAATTTAATAAAGATGGGGAATTTTCATTAGGATTAAATGTCAGTAATGGGGAAAAACTGAGTTTAAATGTATTTGGCTAAGGTGTATGTAAACTTCCGACTTCAACTGTATGCCTTCAAACTACCGTAAAACCTCTTATGTACAGTGCATTCGGAAAGTAATCAATCTTTTGGGGCGACAGGTAGCCTGGTGGTTAGAGCGTTGGACTAGTAACCGGAAGGTTGCAAGATCGAATCCCTGAGCTGACAAGGTAAAAATCCCACTGTTCCTAGGACGTAATTGAAAAAAAACATTTGTTCTTAACTGACTTGCCTAGTTAAATAAAGGTAAAAAATGGAAAAATCTACACACAATACTCCATAATGACAAAGCAAAAACAGGTTTCGACATTTCTGAAAATGTATTAAAAAACAGAAATACCTTATTTACATAAGTGTTCAGACCCTTTGCTATGAGACGCGAAATTGAGCTCAGATGAATGCTGTTTCCATTTATCATCCTGAGATGTTTCTACGACTTGATTGGAGTCCACCTGTGGTAAATTAAATTGATTGGACATGATTTGGTAAGGCACACACCTATCTATCTATATAACGTCCCACAGTGCATGTCTTAGCAAAAACCAAGCCATGAGGCCGAAGAAATTGTCCGTAGAGCTCCGAGACAGGAATGTGTCGAGGAACAGATCTGGAGAAAGGTACCAACAAATGTCTACAGCATTGAAGAACACAGTGGCCTCCATCATTCTTAAATGGAAGATGTTTGGAAGCACCAAGACTCTTCCTAGAGCTGGCCGCCCGGCCAAACTGAGCAGTCGGGTGAGAAGGGCCTTGGTCAGGGAGGTAACCAAGAACCCGATGGTCACTCTGACAGAACTCCAGAGTTCCTCTTTGGGGATGGAACCTTCAAGAAAGACAACCATCTCTGCAGCACTCCACAAATCAGGCCTTTATGGTATAGTGGCCAGATGGAAGCCACTCCTCAGTAAAAGGCACATGACAGCCCGCTTGGAGTTTGCCAAAAGGCACCTAAAGACTCAGACCATGACAAACAAGATGATCTGGTCTGATGAAACCAAGGTAACCTAGTCTCTGAATGTCCTTGAGTGGCCCAGCCAGAGCATGGACTTGAAAATCGCTGGAGAGACCTGCAAATAGCTGTGCAGCGACGCTCCCCATCCAACCTGACAGCTTGAGAGGATCTGCAGAGAAGAATGGGAGAAGCTCCCCAAATATAGGCATGCCAAACTTGTAGCATCATACCCAAGAAAACTCAAGGCTGTAATCGCTGCCAAAGGTGCTTCAACAAAGTACTGAGTAAAGGGTCTGAATACTTATGTAAGTGTGATATTTCAGTTTTTATAATACATTTGCTTCGTCATTATGGGGTATTGTTTTTAGATTGATGTGGGAAAAAAACTATTTAATCAATTTTATATTAAGGCTAAAACGTAACAAAATGTGGAAAAAGTCAAGGGGCCTGAAGACAAAGTACTGAGTAAATGGTCTGAATACTTAAATAAGTGTGATATCAGTGTTTTATTATAAGTACATTCGCATAAGTACATTTTGCTTTGTAATTATGGGGTATTGTGTGTAGATTGATGAAGGGAAAAAAATAAGAATAAGAATAAGGCTGTAATGTAAGAAAATGTGGAAAATGCGCTGTATGCCCTTACCTAAATAAATATTTGAGGGGCTTTATGCAATGCCCTTAAACAATTCCCTTAGGTAATTATTCCTTAAGGTAAACCCTTAAGGAAAACACTTAAGATGTTTTCTGTGACAAGGCCCAAAGCTTTTAGAGGACCCCAGGGGTCCTAAATAGCACCCGATTCCCTATTTAGTGCACTACTTTTAACCAGAGCCCATAGTATTGCACTAAATAGGGAATAGGGAGTTATTTGGGACGAAGAGCACAAAAGAGCATTTTGGTATTATTTTTTTTCACCCTTTTTCTCCCCAATTTCGTGGTGTCCAATTGTTTTAGTAGCTACTATCTTGTCTCATCGCTACAACTCCCGTACGGGCTTGGGAGAGACAAAGGTTGAAAGTCATGCGTCCTCCGATACACAACCCAACCAAGCCGCACTGCTTCTTAACACAGCGTGCATCCAACACGGAAGCCGGAGGAAACACCGTGCACCCGGCAACCTTGGTTAGCGCGCGCACTGCGCCCGGCACGCCACAGGAGTCGCTGGTGCGCAATGAGACAAGGATTTCCCTACTGGCCAAACCCTCCCTAACCTGGACGACGCTAGGCCAATTGTGCGTCGCCCCACGGACCTCCCGGTCGCTGCCGGTTACGACAGAGCCTGGGTGCGAACCCAGAGTCTCTGGTGGCCCTTAACCACTGTGCCACCCGGGAGGCCCGAAGAGCATTTTTTTTATTTCACCTTTATTTAACCAGGCAGGCCAGTTGAGAACAAGTTCTAATTTACAACTGCGACCTGGCCAAGATAAAGCAAAGCAGTTCGACACAAACAACAACACAGAGTTACAAATAAACAAACGTACAGTCAATAACACAATTGAAAAGAAAATAGAAAAATGTAACCAGATAGTGAGAGTGTGTCATGTCATGTCATAGCCTATTGTTCTAAGAAGATCTACGATTGGATATTGTAGTGCTTCATATAGCCTATGAGTTTTGCTAAGGAACATCTTTTATAGACCTGGGGATCTGATTGTTTTGTATTCAACGGCTGTAGCTACGTGGTTTGGCAAGATGGCGACAAGTCAAGTTGGCTAAAGCAGAAACCCGCTGGCACCCATGGTATAGTTTAAGGGAATTACAATCAATTACAAGTTACAAGGAAAGCCAATTAAGGTATTTACTGAGCACTTAACGAGGTCACGCTACATGAACACAAAACAAAACAGTGACAAGAAACTATCCACATATTCATTCCATATATTTCTGTACATCTCAGTGTGTATGCCATCTCACACACCAGGGATATTTTATCCCCTGAAAATGCAATTCAGGATATTAAAGTATATCATTATATGCTGGAATATCTATTTAATCTTTATTTAACCAGGTGTCTTCGAGAACAAATTTGTTTTTACATAAACGACCTGGTGATGTAATATTACTAGAATATACTGTACAGGTAATGATATCATTGATTTAGAAAATAATATAATTGAGCCATAAACGTCCTACTATGACAGAGGGAAGATCTTTATGTTCTGTCTACTTGTCTCCTTCTCAAATCCCATTGGAGGAGAAGGTCAGAGGGGAGGGACCTCTGGCCTTCTCATCCAATGGGTTTTGAGAAGGAGATGAGGAGAAAGGACGTGAGGACTATTCAATTGAGGTCTTCAATGTGTCTCAAATTGCACCCTATTCTCTACACACTGGACGAAAGCCCCATAGGCCTTGGTCAAAAGTAGTGCACCATATAGGGAACAGTGTGTCATTTGGGACGTAGCCTATAACTAACAGTTCAGCAAGACTCTTGCTAATCCACCATTCCATTTCCCCAAATGTTGCACTGTTGCTAGACCTTTTATTTAAAAAAATAAAAAAATGTAACCTTAATTTAACTAGGCAAGTCAGTTAAGAACATAGTGCACTGCTTTTGAACATAGCCCTGGTCAAACCAGTGCACTAAATATGGAATAGGATGCCATTTGGGACAGATCATTGAGAAACTACACATTAAACCCAGCCTCTCTCCAATTACCACATTACAGAGGACTAAATTTAGAAGACACCGCACACACACAAAGCACAAACCAGAGCCCAAAAATACTTTGCGGTAGAGGTAAACGTAATGTGGATGCCGTTTTAAAAGAACGAAGGATGTAGGAAGAATAGAAGAGAAATTCAAATACAAACATTCATGGCAATGCTGCCTGACGGGTTAATGAACACACAGTAAAGGAGATGAACCACGTACTAGGCCCTTACATGGAGCTGAGAGGACATGTTCCAGAAGAACGGGTTGTATACTTAAAGGCCCAGTGCAGTCGAAAACCTTATCTCCTGTGTTTTATATGCACACATAATAATAATATAATACTGTGGAGTTGAGAAAATTATGATAAGGCCGTTTTAGTGTTAGAGCTGATTGAAAAGAGCCTGAAATGTTTGTCTCTTTTGGTGGGATGGAGTTTTGACCTGCCTGGCAACATCACCAGGCGGTATAAGTTAATAGACCAATAACAATGAGTTTCAAACCTCTCTGCCAATAACATTTAGTTTCCAGGTTACATATCCCTCCCATTATGCTTGTCCAATTAGGCCCTAACTCGGACCACTCCCAGACAGTCCTAGTAAAATTCTTGCTTGAGCTCTTAGCGAAGAAGATATTTTTGACCATTTTAATAAAATAAAAAAAACAGTAAGGTACTTAATTGTTTCCCAGAAATGATATTGAGATAAAAATGGCTGCATTGGATCTTTATGACTTAAGACTCTACAGACTGTTCTTGTTACTCAGTATAATGGCATCCTATTCCATACACAATGCACCCTATGGGCCCAAGTCAAAAACTATGTAGGGTGCCATTTGTTCATATCATAACTCTCCTGCATCGTAGATCCACAGACGGCCCTCCGAGTCACCCACGGCTACCTCTTTGCTCCCCGACCCCCAACATACCCTGTTCAGGGCGCAGGCTCCCTCGATAGTCACACTGGCTGTGGGGACCTTGGGCACACAGGGTTACAACAGTCAATGAATCAATTCATACATCCACCCATCCATACAGTTTCACCTGCATAGTATATTAATTAGTGTTTTACAAACATGCTCCTTCCTAAGAACTGCCGAAGAGCAAGCGAAGGTGACAGTGGCAATAAACTCAACACTCCTATTTCAGGTTTCACTCATAGCGGTAATAGTATAATAACATCAGCACCTGCAGATTGTTTAGTACATTCTCAGACAGACTGATGTCTTCATACAGTAGACTATGGCTACTTCAGCTCCATGTGAAATAACAATATGGAACTTTTAATGAGCCATATAAATCTTCTTAGAGCCCTCCACTACACTCAGGACAGCCTGGAGGCTATAGGCTGCTCAGGAGGAATGAACACAGATGATCCAAGATTCGTCCCAAATTGCACCCTATTCCCTACATAGTGCACTACTTTTGACCAGGGCCCATATGACTCTTGTCGAAAGAAGTGCAATGTAGGTATAGGGTGCCATTTGGGAGGAAGACCCAGAGTAATAGCCTGATCCCAGATCAGTATGTGCATTAGCTATCGCAGTCCAGCCAGAGGGGTTGTCTAAAGCACAATCAAGATCTGGGACCAGTCTATATATGATTATGTCTGCTATCAGGGCCTGCTGAAGAACTATTGCACTTGACAGATAGGACTAGTTTATGACACATGTCGTCGTTGGAGACAGAAGCCTCGGCATCACGTCGGCTAATACGACAGCTTCCCCGCTCCAGAGCAGGGCTAACCACAGACTGGCTGCTATTAGACTGACTGACTAGCGGCTGTGTGTTTGTGAAGGGGAAATTAGAACCAGGCCCTCCACCGCTAGGCTAATGCTGTTATGATGACTGTTGCAACATTGTGGGCTCCTCGCATTCTATCTATCTAGCAGTGTTTGTGTGTGTGTTTGAGAGAGACACGGAGAGAGAGAGAGAGAGAGAGAGAGAGAGAGAGAGGGTGTGTGTGTATTTGTCTGTGTGTGTGTGGGTATGTATGTGTGTGTCTCCAAATGTTTTTCATAAAGCACATTGTTGGAGCAGTCAGTCCATCCTTAATGAACTCTTCCTCCAGACTACACTGTTGCTGAAGGGCTGGAATGTGAGATAGACTGAAGGAAGGAGTGGCTGAGTGGCACCCTATTTACTATATAGGGCACTACGTTTGACCAGGGCCCACTGTACGCTCAATCCCTTTCCTTCTCCAGTCCCCTGTCCCTGTTAGAGACTGGGATTAAGGGTGTGTGTCTGTCCATCAGACCTGGGTTCAAATAGCATTGGATATCTTTAGCTAGTTGTGCTTGAGTGATACAATGGAACCAATGGTATAGTCCCAAAAGGGCAAACCCCAAGGCCCAAATGTCACAGCTACTATCACGGAGCTGGATCGGGGGTAGGGGTTAAACATGGGAGAGAGGAATGGTGGAGAAAGGGAGAGGTAAAGACAGAAACGCACACAGAAAAAGAGAGAGAATATCAATCATGGACCAGATATATAATTAGAGAGGAGGGTCTGTGGACATGGTATCCGTGGAAATGCCAAAAAGAGAGGGAGCGGTCACCCCTTTCATCTCACTTTTGACCTGAGCCATGAAAGGGTGACCTCTGTGCCCTACAGCGCCCCTACTCGCCCCTCAGTAACTCAACGTAGACAGAGGGCAGTAGCCTCTGGGGAAGAGGGGCAGTGTTTTAGTTACTCCACCTTAGGAAGGTTTAGTTTGTTGTGACAGCACAGTACTGGAGGGAGCCCTCCTACCTGGGAGAGACTAAGGCTGGGATTCAATCTGATGCATGTTATAGAGCAGTGACCTCATTTCATTTACGCTTGACATGACATGTGCAGCGGCTACTGTGAATGTGATCTACGCAAACGTTGTGGAAAATGCCTTTAAAAGGTGCATTGTTCGGCTGTCTAGTGGGCTGTTCAATAAAGCACCTTGAATTAAATCCTGGCCTAAGGGGACTTTTGTGACCAGCATCCCATTGACAGACCAACTAGCCAAAATCTAAAACCTAACCTTACCATAACCCTAACGTTAACGCCCTAACCTAACCTAATTTAAACCAATTCGGAAATTCAGCATTGGTTTTCTGATCAGACCCTCCTACCTATGGGTGAGGTACCTAGATGTCAATCACTGCTACGTGGTGATTGTAGACTTGCCAATGAAGGCGAGGCAAAGACCAAGGACTGGGCTAGAAAGGCAACATACTGGCACCATGAGGTTACTGATGGTGTAACCCCAACAATACATGCCAGAAATAACTCTTAAATATCTCTTCAGTTGTGATCAATCACTATAGCTGCAACCCAAATGGCACCCTACACTCTATGTAGTGCATAGGGTGCCATTTTGGATGGACTCTGGTAAAAAGTAGTAGACTATAGGGAATAGGGTGCCATTTGGGACGTATACATGATGACATGATGGATAGAAGCCAACAAGGGTCAAGTGAGATGATCAAATTGCTGCTCAGATCTAAAAGGTGTATTTTTATCTTGGGACCGAAGAAGATGAAGAAGAGTGGTCTGTGGACAGCTGTGAGCTGGTGGGACAGAGTTGGAGTGGAGGAGAGCCTTATGGGGTGGTTGGAGGAGCGTTAGAGGATGGTTTTGAGTACTGGTGTCACCGCTTTTGAGTGGGGAGGAGAGGGGAGTGTTAGGGGATGGTTGTGGGAACGTTGAGGGGGCATTTGTTGGAGGGGACGGTTGTGGGAGCCTTTGAGCATTGCTGTCACAAGGTTTCAGTGGGTAGGAGAAGGGAGCGTTATGATGATGGTTGTGGAAGTGTTGATGGTGCGTTTGGTGGGAGTGGGTGAGGAGATGTCACCGGGCTGATTTAGGGAGAGCTTGTGGGGAAGGGAACGCCCACACAAAGAGGTGGCTGCTGGGAATGCTGGTGTTGGGCTGTGTGGTTTGGCTCCAGTCCAACATGAGAGGCCCTGGGGACACACTTTGACACACACGCAAAGACGGATACAAACACACAAACACACACACACACACACGGATGAGGGCACACACACACACACACACACACACACACACACACACACACACACACACACACACACACACACACACACACACACACACACACACACACACACACACACACACACACACACACACACACACACACACACACACACACACACACACACACACACACACACACACACACACACACACACACACACGCAGTACTGTGACAAAGAATGAGACATGCCTTTCTCTCTCCATATCACACACACACACACATTCAGAAACCTCTGTGTCATTATTGAGGTTCCACAGATCCAGCCGACCAATCCCGTCCACAGCGGCAAACAGAGCCAGGTGCACAGGGGACCACATGACATCATAGACGTAGTCAGCGTTGTCCTCAAAGGAGTAGAGGGGTTTATTGTGCTGAAACACACAGAGAGATATGGGAGCATGAGTCAGACAGGGAAGTAGAGAGAGATGTTTTAGTCACATGCACAGGGTCCCAGATGTAGTTGCAGTGAAATACTTAAGGTGTGAACAAAACAAATTTTAAAAAGCTGCAGAGAGAGAGAGAGAACACGCGAGAGAGGGGGGATGCAGTGAGAGTGAGAGGGGCAGAGAGAGAGAGAGACGCAGTGAGAGAAAGGGAGATGCAGAGATAGAGAGAGATGCAGTGAGAGAGAGAGAGCGAGAGGGGCAGAGAGAGAGAGAGAGATGCAGTGAGAGAGAGAGCGAGAGGGGCAGAGAGAGAGAGAGCGAGATGAAGTGAGAGAGAGAGCGAGAGGGGCAGAGAGAGAGAGAGAGAGAGAGAGAGAGATGCAGTGAGAGAGAGAGCGAAAGGGGCAGAGAGAGAGAGAGAGAGAGAGAGAGAGAGAGAGAGAGAGAGAGAGAGAGATGCAGTGAGAGAAGCAGAGAGAGAGAGGGGGGGGTATGCAGTGAGAGCGAGATGCAGTG
>NC_143039.1:66836114-66901114 GCF_057628025.1 Oncorhynchus mykiss
TCCAACAGAGAGAATCCAGGCCTGTAGATTCTAAACTGGAATTCCAACAGAGAGAATCCAGGCCTGTAGATTCTAAACTGGACATCCAACAGAGAGAATCCTGGCCTGTAGATTCTAAACTGGAATTCCAACAGAGAGAATCCTGGCCTGTAGATTCTAAACTGGAATTCCAACAGAGAGAATCCTGGCATGTCTTCCTCCTGTGTTTCCATTCACTCTCTGTCTCCGACAAACATCTCTCACCAAGTCTATTGTGCATCCCAAATTACACCCTATCCCCTATTTAGTGCACTACATTTGACCAGGGCCCACAGGACCATTAGGGACACATCCTACAGTACAACTAATGGGAAACAGAAAAGTGGCAGAGAAGTCATTATGAAGAACTTCATAAATGTGATCTGACTAGTACATCAGGTACATAACCTGTCCCTTTCCCCCTACCTACAGTTGAAGTCGGAAGTTTACATACACTTAGGTTGGAGTCATTAAAACTCTTTTTTTCAACCACTCCACAAAGGTCGTTAACAAACTATAGTTTTGGCAAGTCGGTTAGGACATCTCTGCCTCTGCTTGACATCATGGGAAAGTCAAATGAAACTCAGCCAAGACCTCAGAAAAAGAATTGTAGACCTCCACAAGTCTGGTTCATCCTTGGGAGCAATTTCCAAATGCCTGAAGGTACCACTTTCATCTGTACAAACAATAGTACGCGAGTATAAACACCATGGGACCACGCAGCTGTCATACTGCTGAGGAAGGAGACGCATTCTGTCTCCTAGAGATGAACGTACTTTGGTGCGAAAAGTGCAAATCAATCCCAGAACAACAGCAAATGACCTTGTGAAGATGCTGGAGGAAACAGGTACAAAAGTATCTACGGTTTGCAACTGCACATGGAGACAAAGATCGTACTTTTGGAGAAATGTCCTCTGGTCTGATGAAACAAAAATAGAACTGTTTGGCCATAATGACCATCGTTATATTCGCAGGAAAAAGGGGTATGCTTGCAAGCCGAAGAACACCATCCCAACCATTAAGCACGGGGGTGCAGCATCATGTTGTGGGGGTGCGTTGCTGTAGAAGGGACTCATGCACTTCACAAAATAGATGGCATCATGAGGATGGAAAATTATGTGGATATATTGAAGCAACATCTCAAGACATCAGTCAGGAAGTTAAAGCTTGGTCGCAAATGGGTCTTCCAAATGGACAATGACCCCAAGCATACTTCCAAAGTTGTAGCAAAATGGCTTAAGGACAACAAAGTCAAGGTATTGGAGTGCCATCACAAAGCCCTGACCTCAATCCTATAGAACATTTGTGGGCAGAACTGAAAAAGCGTGTGCGAGCAAGGAGGCCTACAAACCTGACTCAGTTACACCAGCTCTGTCAGGATGAATGGGCCAAAATTCACGCAACTTATTGTTGGAAGCTTGTGGAAGGCTACCCGAAACGTTTGACCCAAGTTAAACAATTTAAAGGCAATGCTACCAAATACTAATTGAGTGTATGTAAACTTCTGACCCACTGGGAATGTGATGAAAGGAGTAAAAGCTGAAATAAATAACTCTCTCTACTATTATTCTGACATTTCACATTCTGAAAATAAAGTGGTGATCCTAACTGACCTAAGACAGGGAATTTTTACTTGGATTAAATGTCAGGAATAATGAAAAAATGAGTTGAATTCTATTTGGTTAAGGTGTTTGTAAACTTCCGACTTCAACTGTACATGTACAAATGACCTGGACTAACCTGTACCCCTGCACATTGACTCGGTACCGGTACCCCCTGTATATAGCCTCTGTATTGTTATTTTATTGTGTTACTTAAAAATATATATATATACTTTTGTTTATTTAGTAAATATATTTTTTTTTAAACTACACTGTTGGTTAAGGGCTTGTAAGTAGGCATTTCACGTTAAGGTCCACACCTGTTGTATTCGGTGCATGTGACAAATGCCATTTCATACACAGAAACCTTTTTCTATGGTCCCAACTAGATGCATTCTCAGTCTCTATACATCTCCCTGTCAACATCCCAGTCTGGCAGCTCACAACCTGAACCTACACGTTTTCACAACCACAATATTTGCCACATTCCAACTTCTGCATTCTGGCCTTTTTGTCTCTGTGGAGAGAGCGGTGTCTTTTTGTCTCTGTGGAGAGAGCGGTGCCTTTTTGTCTCTGTGGAGAGAGCGGTGCCTTTTTGTCTCTGTGGAGAGAGCGGTGTCTTTTTGTCTCTGTGGAGAGAGCGGTGTCTTTTTGTCTCTGTGGAGAGAGCGGTGTCTTTTTGTCTCTGTGGAGAGAGCGGTGTCTTTTTGTCTCTGTGGAGAGAGCGGTGCCTTTTTGTCTCTGTGGAGAGAGCGGTGTCTTTTTGTCTCTGTGGAGAGAGCGGTGCCTTTTTGTCTCTGTGGAGAGAGCAGTGTCTTTTTGTCTCTGTGGAGAGAGCGGTGTCTTTTTGTCTCTGTGGAGAGAGCGGTGTCTTTTTGTCTCTGTGGAGAGAGCGGTGTCTTTTTGTCTCTGTGGAGAGAGCGGTGTCTTTTTGTCTCTGTGGAGAGAGCGGTGTCTTTTTGTCTCTGTGGAGAGAGCGGTGCCTTTTTGTCTCTGTGGAGAGAGCGGTGCCTTTTTGTCTCTGTGGAGAGAGCGGTGTCTTTTTGTCTCTGTGGAGAGAGCGGTGTCTTTTTGTCTCTGTGGAGAGAGCGGTGCCTTTTTGTCTCTGTGGAGAGAGCGTTGTCTTTTGATGGCGTTGATTGGCAAGATGAAGGTAAACCTCTAGGGTAGCCTTAGGTAAGCAAAGGCTAGCCAGCTAAGGTGTGCCCACATCCACACACTCACTGGGACAGAAGACAAACATACATTCCTGTGGTACCCCTCAAAGGGGAGGAGATTCCTCAAACCCAAAAAATAATTCACTCCTGCAGAAAGTTTAAATAACTGTCATGATATACTTCACATATGAGTTATAGACTTGGTGAATCTACACGTTGAACAAATCACTGAATAATACATACACTTGCAGTATCTGAGCTTTGAGTGTATCTGTTGAGTGTACCATGCATGATACATACACATATTAACATGTCACAGGTAAAAAAGTTTTAAAACTATGTTAGAGTTTACTGTATATCTGCAGCCTCCTTGGCCTCTCTGTGGTTTACTGTATATCTGCAGCCTCCTTGGCCTCTCTGTGGTTTACTGTATATCTGCAGCCTCCCTGGCCTCCGCTGTCTCTCTGTGGTTTACTGTATATCTGCAGCCTCCCTGGCCTCCGCTGCCTCTCTGTGGTTTACTGTATATCTGCAGCCTCCCTGGCCTCCGCTGCCTCTGTGATTTACTGTATATCTGCAGCCTCCCAGGCCTCCCTGTGGTTTACTGTATATCTGCAGCCTCCCTGGCCTCCGCTGCCTCTCTGTAGTTTACTGTATATCTGCAGCCTCCTTGGCCTCCGCTGCCTCTGTGATTTACTGTATATCTGCAGCCTCCCTGGCCTCCCTGTGGTTTACTGTATATCTGCAGCCTCCCTGGCCTCCGCTGGCTCTGTGGTTTACTGTATATATGAAGTCTCCTTGGCCTCCGCTGTCTCTGTGGTTTACTGTATATCTGCAGCCTCCCTTGCCTCCGCTGCCTCTCTGTGGTTTACTGTATATCTGCAGCCTCTCTGGCCTCCGCTGTCTCTCTGTGGTTTACTGTATATCTGCAGCCTCTCTGGCCTCCGCTGTCTCTCTGTGGTTTACTGTATATCTGCAGCCTCTCTGGCCTCCGCTGTCTCTCTGTGGTTTACTGTATATCTGCAGCCTCCTTGGCCTCCCTCTGGTTTACTGTATATCTGCAGCCTCCTTGGCCTCCGTTGCCTCTCTGTGGTTTACTGTATATCTGCAGCCTCCTTGGCATCCACTGCTTCTCTGTGGTTTATTATATATCTGCAGCCTCCTTGGCCTCCCTCTGGTTTACTGTATATCTGCAGCCTCCTTGGCCTCCGCTGCCTCTCTGTGGTTTACTGTATATCTGCAGCCTCCTTGGCCTCCACTGTCTCTCTGTGGTTTACTGTATATCTGCAGCCTCCCATGCCTCTGCTGCCTCTCTGTGGTTTACTGTATATCTGCAGCCTCTCTGGCCTCCGCTGTCTCTCTGTGGTTTACTGTATATCTGCAGCCTTCTTGGCCTCCGCTGCTTCTCTGTGGTTTACTGTATATCTGCAGCCTCCTTGGCCTCCCTCTGGTTTACTGTATATCTGCAGCCTCCGTGGCCCCCGCTGCCTCTCTGTGGTTTACTGTATATCTGCAGCCTCCTTGGCCTCCGCTGTCTCTGTGGTTTACTGTATATCTGCAGCCTCCTTGGCCTCCGCTGTCTCTCTGTGGTTTACTGTATATCTGCAGTCTCCTTGACCTCCACTGTCTCTGTGGTTTACTGTATATCTGCAGCCTCCCTGGCCTCCGCTGTCTCTCTGTGGTTTACTGTATATCTGCAGCCTCCTTGGCCTCCGCTGTCTCTGTGGTTTACTGTATATCTGCAGCCTCCCTTGCCTCCTTGGCCTCTCTGTGGTTTACTGTATATCTGCAGCTTCCTTGGCCTCTCTGTGGTTTACTGTATATCTGCAGCCTCCCTGGACTCCGCTGTCTCTCTGTGGTTTACTGTATATTTGCAGCCTCCTTGTCTCCGCTGCCTCTGTGGTTTACTGTATATCTGCAGCCTCCCTGGCCTCCGCTGCCTCTCTGTGGTTAACTGTATATCTGAAGCCTCCTTGGCCTCCGCTGCCTCTGTGATTTACTGTATATCTGCAGCCTCCCTGGCCTCCCTGTGGTTTACTGTATATCTGCAGCCTCCCTTGCCTCCGCTGCCTCTCTGTGTTTTACTGTATATCTGCAGCCTCCTTGGCCTCCGCTGCCTCTGTGGTTTACTGTATATCTGCAGCCTCCCTGGCCTCTGCTGCCTCTCTGTGGTTTACTGTATATCTGCAGCCTCCCTGGCCTCCTTTGCCTCTCTGTGGTTTACTGTATATCTGCAGCCTCCTTGGCCTCCGCTGTCTCTGTGGTTTACTGTATATCTGCAGCCTCCTTGGCCTCCGCTGTCTCTCTGTGGTTTACTGTATATCTGCAGTCTCCTTGACCTCCACTTTCTCTGTGGTTTACTGTATATCTGCCGCCTCCCTTGCCTCCGCTGCCTCTCTGTGGTTTACTGTATATCTGCAGCCTCCTTGGCCTTCCTCTGGTTTACTGTATATCTGCAGCCTCCTTGGCATCCGCTGCTTCTCTGTGGTTTACTGTATATCTGCATTCTCCCTTGCCTCCGCTGCCTCCCTCTGGTTTACTGTATATCTGCAGCCTCCTTGGCCTCCGCTGTCTCTCTGTGGCTTACTGTATATCTGCAGCCTCCCTGGCCTCTCTGTGGTTTACTGTATATCTGCAGCCTCCCTGTGGTTTACTGTATATCAAATTGATCCAGACTGAAGATGAACATGTTTTTATTGTCTGTTTTCTATTTTAGGGTTGTATTTATTTTGGTTTTCATGCTATCTTGGTCTTTCAGTGGAGTGAGTCTCCTCTACCCTCCTCGTCTCTTCCCTCCTTGTCTTCATAAACCAACACTGTGGCCTTCCAGCACGATGGATTTCTTCCTTCCTTCCTCCCTCTGTCCGTCTCTGTGGTGGTTGTGGTGCGCTTCTCTGTCTCCAGACAGAAAGGTCAGAATGGGAGAGAGAGGAGTTCCACAGCAGTCTACAGCCTCTCTGGCCCCCGCTGCCTCTCTGTGGTTTACTGTATATCTGCAGTCTCCCTGGCCCCCGCTGCCTCTCTGTGGTTTACTGTATATCTGCAGTCTCCCTGGCCCCCGCTGCCTCTCTGTGGTTTACTGTATATCTGCAGTCTCCCTGGCCCCCGCTGCCTCTCTGTGGTTTACTGTATATCTGCAGTCTCCCTGGCCCACGCTGCCTCTCTGTGGTTTACTGTATATCTGAAGCCTCCCTGGCCCACGCTGCCTCTCTGTGGTTTGAACCCCAGTCAACAGTCTCACTCCTCCCCTTCTCTCCATCCCTCATTCCCTTTCTTCATCCATACTTTGCTTCCTCCCTCCACAGTCCACTCCAGTCCAGTCGGTTCAATGCCACAGACACATAACCCATAACCTCCTTCCCTCCTCCCTCTCCTTCCCTCCTCCCTTCCAAAATCCTCTCAGTCCAGTCCATTCATGTTGAAGTTTTAACCAGACAGTGAAAGGAGACCTGGAGGACAAGTTGAAATGAAGAGCTCTTCTTACCTCAGTGCTCCACAGTTTGACAGTCCAGTCAAACGACGAGGTGACGAAGAGGTGGGAGAAGTCTACAGGGCCAACGGCGTTGTGATAGCTGAGGCCCGTCACAGGCCCATAGTGGCCCTCGAACATTTCACAGATCCCCGCCTTGCTGCAAAGGAGCATGGGAGAGAGAGAGAGAGCATGTCAGAGAGAACAGAGGACACATTTTGGGGGGCAGGAGCTTGTAGCTGATATTATTACGGTTATGAGATACACTGTATAAAAACATTAAACTTAAAGTGTGTGTGTGTGTGTGTGTGTGTGTGTGTGTGTGTGTGTGTGTGTGTGTGTGTGTGTGTGTGTGTGTGTGTGTGTGTGTGTGTGTGTGTGTGTGTGTGTGTGTGTGTAGACAGAGACGCAGCAGAAGGCTGAAGCTTTAGACTTGTTGTACACCAGCTCCATGCTCTCCTACAACACACACACGCACGCACGCACGCACGCACGCACGCACGCGTGCACACACATGCGCACGCACGCACACACACACACACACACACACACACACACACACACACACACACACACACACACACACACACACCAACACACACCAGCACGCACGCACGCACGCACACACACACACACACACACACACACACACACACATACACACACACACACACACACACACACACACACACACAGGGTTAAATGGTTCAACCTCATGTTCACGAAAAACACAATTGTCGTACAGTAGTCTGTACATGGCTGCTATCATCATGTACTTTCGGAAGTGTTAAGATTGTTTGTGCTGACCTAGTTACAATGAGTCTAACATACATCACATAGACACACAGTTATATAGCACATATTGTGTTTGATAGCGTTTTGTCATGGAATTAGTTACACCGTTTGATAGCGTTTTGTCATGGAATTAGTTACACCGTTTGATAGCGTTTTGTCATGGAATTAGTTACACCGTTTGATAGCGTTTTGTCATGGAATTAGTTACACCGTTTGATAGCGTTTTGTCATGGAATTAGTTACACCGTTTGATAGCGTTTTGTCATGGAATTAGTTACACCGTTTGATAGCGTTTTGTCATGGAATTAGTTACACCGTTTGTTAGCGTTTTGTCATGGAATTAGTTACACCGTTTGATAGCGTTTTGTCATGGAATTAGTTACATATTTTGGATGAGTCAGTTATAGTACCATTCTCTTTAATGACCATATGCAATATGTCATACACAGTGTAACTGACAATTAACCTGTAAGTCTATGTCGTTGTTTTTTTGTTTTAATTGTGTATGTGTTCGCTATGCTGGGGAAATGATAAGACAAGTGGAACTACGTGGCTAATAACTGTTGTAACGGGGACAGTATTGTAGCAACACACCTTTGGAGGGAAGGCAATCCCGCGCTGTGTTAGCTAAGTTTTCATGTCATCAGGTGTAGTTTGTAAAAGTTTAAGCGTGTACATTATGATGGTAACGTTATAATAATTAAGGATGAAGTGTGAATTCATTCCAGGAATAATAAGTGTGAAGTTTGATTTCCTCCCTTCTGTAATAAGCAGCCAATGAGGTATTTTTGCTTTATTCATGTGTTTAATCTGATACTGTTATAGCTCCGGCTAAACTGTTTATATATGTCAGCACTTCAGAGTTATACCAAGCTAATAAGTCACTCGTAAGATAGGAAGGTTGTAAGAGTGTGCTTAACTGTATTTTTCATTTACTTTATAGTTCTTACGGAAGGTGATAATTCTGACTAAAACTACAGAATAAAGCCGCCAGTTAAATTCAAGGGACGGTTGTGCTCATGGTTACTGGAGGGAGCTACATACAGTACCAGTCAAAAGTTTGGACACACCTACTCATTCAAGGGTTTTTCTTTATTTTTTACTATTTTCTACATTGAAGCTGGTTGAGAGAACGCCAAGAGTGTGCAAAGCTGTCATCAAGGCAAAGGGTGGCTACTTTGAAGAATCTAAAATCTAAAATATATTTGGATTTGTTAAACACTTTTTTCAGTACTACATGATTCCATATGTGTTATTTCATAGTTTTGATGTGTTCACTATTATTCTACAATGTAGAAAATAGTAAAACAATTAATTGAGTAGGTGTGTCCACATTTTTGACTGGTACTGTATATGATAAGCTAATATCTTTGAGATTGCTGACTGTGGATCAGTGTGAAGAGATGGCCCTTATTAAAATTGACTGTGGATCGATTTGAAGAAATGGGCCTTAATTCTACAGATTGCTGACTGTGGATCAGTCTGAAGAGAAGGGACTTAATGCTACAGGTCAGGTAGGACTGACCCTGGAACAGCTCTTTCCTGTGGCTGAAGAGAGCATGTCAAGACTCCAGGAGCACATCCTGCCCTCTGTGGACACTTTGATCAGGTTGTTGGCGTTCTGGGTTCCCACCACGTTTACACAGTACACCGGGTGCTATAGTACAGACAGGAAAAACAGGAAGAACAGACACATAAAGAGAATGGCCATTTGTAAACACACTGGATGCTATCAGTATCATCTGTTATTTGCCAAATACATTTGCATGTATAAGAATTTGACTTGGTGAAATGGTGCTGCTACGATAAACAGAATACACAGACAACATACTGTATGTATGTTATACATATAACACTAAGCTACATTATACCACTGAAGTTCCAATTCAGTTATTTCATTCGGATCTACAAACTAGTGTTGTTTCTTAAATAGCTCTACACTTAATACTCATACTACTTTCAATAAGCTGTAGTGTATTCTTCTCAAATAGCTCTACACTTAATACTCATACTACTTTCAATAAGCTGTAGTGTATTCTTCTCAAATAGCTCTACACTTAATACTTATACTACTTTCTATAAGCTGTAGTGTATTTCACATGTATTTTCCTCCACAAACTGTAATATCTTATGAAAGACATTAGCAGGTATGATGTGAATTTGCACATCCATCTACAATATGTCTTCCTATAACCCTGAGACGACACAAAGCTCTTATTGAGTGATGAGATGCCAATGTGCAACAGACCCTTACTCCAACTTGGCACCGTCATCCGGCGCTGTGCAAATACAGCGGGTTGTGTGAAACCATTATGTAATTATTGCCCTCAAATTGATTTTTGTTTGGCGCCCACAAAGGCCCCTTTCAGAAGGCCTAGACATAGTCTCCCATTATTGGGGGCATGTATGGCATCCAGGGGCAGAGAGTGTGTGTGTGTGTGTGTGTGTGTGTGTGTGTGTGTGTGTGCGTGTGTGCGTGTGTGCGTGTGTGCGTGTGTGCGTGTGTGTGTGTGTGTGTGTGTGTGTGTGTGTGTGTGTGTGTGTGTGTGTGTGTGTGTGTGTGTGTGTGTGTGTGCGTGTGTGTGTGTGTGAAGCTACAATGATTCCCCACTACTCCCACCTCCACCATTAAACTTTATTGCCTGCCTTGGGTGGTATTCACAATGTGTTGAGACTCAGAAGGTTTGTTGGGGATGAAGTATAGGACAGGATATAGTATATAAGATATAGTATATAAGATATAGGATATAAGATATAGAATAGGATATACAGTTGAAGTCGGAAGTTTACAACACTTAGGTTGGAGTCATTAAAACTATTTTTTCAAACACTCCCCTAAGTTGACTGGCCTTTAAACAGCTTGGAAAATTCCAGAAAATGATGTCATGGCTTTAGAACCTTCTGATAGGTTAATTGACATCCTTTGAGTCAATTGGAGGTGTACCTGTGGATGTATTTCAAGGCCTACCTTCAAACTCAGTGACTCTTTGCTTGACATTATGGGAAAATCAAAAGAAATCAGCCAAGACTGCAGAAAAAATAATAATGGTTGACCTCCACAAGGTATCATGTTCATCTGTACAAGCAATAGTACACAAGTATAAACACTATGGGACAACGCAGCCGTCATACCGCTCAGGAAGGAGACGCGTTCTGTCTCCTAGAGATGAATGTACTTCGGTGCGAAAAGTGAAAATCAATCCCAGAACAACAGCAAAAGACCTTGTGAAGATACTGGAGGAAACAGGTACAAAACCCGAAACGTTTGACCCAAGTTAAACAATTTAAAGGCAATGCTACCAAATACTAATTGAGTGTATGTAAACATCTGACCCAATGGGAATGTGATGAAAGAAATAAAATATTAAATAAATAATTATCCCCACTATTATTCTGACATTTCACATTCTTAAAATAAAGTGCTGATCCTAACTGACCTAAAACAGGGAATTTTTACTTGGATTAAATGTCAGGAATAATGAAAAAATGAGTTGAATTGTATTTGGTTAAGGTGTATGTAAACTTCCGACTTCAACTGTAGGATATAGTATATAAGATATAGGATTGGATATAAGATACAGCAAATATAATATAAGATATAGGACATAGTATATAAGATATAGGATTAGATATAAGATACAGGATATAGTATATACGATATAGGATATAAGATACAGGATATAGGATATACAAGGGCATTATATGTTTTGAATGCCGTCTGAGGCCACAGATTGCAGGGTTATGTTTCAGTGTGCTGCAGACGTGTATCTGTATTACTGCTCTAAACTAAAGCAGTGGTATATGTTGAAACTAACATAAACTCACGGTGCATTTCTGTTACAGGGTGTTGGGTGGGTGTCTCAGTGTTTCAGTGCACATGGAAACTTAGTGTGCATCCCAAGTGGTACCTATTCCCTATAGGGCTCTGGTCAGAAGAAGTGCACTTTACTATATGGGGAATAGGGTGCCATTGAGGATGCACTGTGGACTTACCGTGTGAGCTGCAGCTGAGAGGAGGGTTCTCTGTACAGGAGTCCTGCGGTGGCTGCGGTTGTCCCACAGGACTATCTGACCAGAGTAAGTTCCCCCCACCACCAGGTTAGGATGGAACCGGGCATTCACCGACACCACTGAAGACTAGAGGAGAGAGGGGGTGGGTTAGAAGGAGAGAAAAAGAGGAAGACAGAGGGGGAAGTGAGCAAGAGAGATAGAGAGGAGAGAGAGAGTAAGACAGATAGAAAGATAGAGAGGAGAGAGATGGGAAAGAGAGAGAGAAAGAGAAGGGAGAGAGAGAGAGAAAGGGGGGAGAGAAAAAAAAATGGAGAGAGAAAGAAAAAGGAGAGAGAGGGGGTGAGAGAGAAAGGAGAGAGTGAGAGAGAGAGGGGGAAGTGAGAGAGAGCGAAAGAGGAGAGAGAGTGAAAGAGGAGAGAAAGAAAAAGAAGAGAGCAGAGAGAGAAGAGATGAGAGAGAGAAAGAGGAGAGAGAGAGAGGAAGGTGGGAAGAGAGCACAACAGTTGTTTTGAGTAAGGAGGGAAAGAGCGTGAGAGAGAAGTGGTGTAGTGAGGAAGGGGGTTAGGAGAGAGGGAGAGAGCGATGATGAGTTGACTGTACAGGGTCTACTGAGGAGAGGAGGGTGACGTAGGGGTAACAACAGAGACAATGTGAAGGATTGTGGCCCCAGACGTTTTATATTACAGCATCAAACCCTGCAGGAGCCAGCGGAGCGCAAAGTGTAGCCTCCATCATGACAAGCGTGGCCTTGAACCCCCTCTCTTTGACACTGTGTTTATTGAGTTCTGGTTCCTCTTCACTGAGCCTCACATATGGCTTCTTCCACAGTATCAGCATAAAGATTGTATAGTAGCCTCTACTCTAAATGCGTATCCCAAAATGGCACCCTATTCCTTTATAGTGCCCTGGGCCCTGGTCAATAGTAGTGCACTATTAATGAATAGGGTGCCATTTGGGACACAACCCTTCTCTCCTATAACCAGTGATTAGTTGATCATGAGGGTCCTGAGTTTTACTGACCACAATGTGACCTGGTCAGGTTAAACTCTGGGTTCTCGTCCTAATCATAAGAGAATGTTATAGTGAGTACAGTGCTGTTTTTCCAGAGCTGACACTATTTAACAATTCAATATCTACTCTTTCTGTGTCGACCCAAGTTAAACTTGAACCAGAACTAAAGCCTACACGGTAGGTCCACTGGCAGTACTTTCCCCTGTTTACACACTGAGAAGACCCCATTTGATCTGGTTCAACTGAAATAGGGATGAAGTGTGGCGGCATTGTTTTCTTTTCTCTTTTGGATCTACTGTTTTATGAGTGAATAAAAGAAAGAGAAGAGAGACTCCATCTCGCTCTCTCCGTATCTCTCCGTCTCTCTCCCCCGTCTCTCTCTTTCTCCCTCCCCCAGTCTCTCTCCCTCCCCTGTCTCTCTCTCCCTCCTCCCGTCTCTCTCTCTCTCCCTCCCCCGTCTCTCTCTCTCTCGCCCTCCCTCCCCCCGTCTCTCTCCCCCGTCTCTCTCTTTCTCCCTCCCCCCGTCTCTCTCCCTCCCCTGTCTCTCTCTCCCTCCTCCCGTCTCTCTCTCTCTCCCTCCCCCGTCTCTCTCTCTCTCGCCCTCCCTCCCCCGTCTCTCTCCCTCCCCTGTCTCTCTCTCCCTCCTCCCGTCTCTCTCTCTCTCCCTCCCCCGTCTCTCTCTCTCTCGCCCTCCCTCCCCCCGTCTCTCTCTCTCCCTCCCCCGTCTCTCTCTCTCTCCCTCCCTCCCCCGTCTCTCTCTCTCCCTCCCCCCGTCTCTCTCGCTCTCCCTCCCCTGTCTCTCTCTCCCTCCCTCCCCCGTCTCTCTCTCTCCCTCCCCCTGTCTCTCTCTCTCTCCCTCCCCCTGTCTCTCTCTCTCCCTCCCCCTGTCTCTCTCTCTCCCTCCCCCGTCTCTCTCTCTCCCTCCCCCGTCTCTCTCTCTCTCTCCCTCCCCCCGTCTCTCTCTCCCCCTGCCCCCGTCTCTCTCTCTCTCCCCCCCGTCTCTCTCTCTCTCCCTCCCCCCGTCTCTCTCTCTCTCCGTCCCCCCGCCTCTCTCTCTCCCCCATATATCTCTCCCTCCCCCGTCTCGCTCTCTCTCCCTCCCCCCGTCTCTCTCTCCCCCCATCTTGCTCTCTCTCTCCCTCCCTCTCTCTCCCTCCCCGTCTCTCCGTCTCTCACTCCCCGTCTCTCTCTCTCTCTTTCTCCCTCCCTGTCACTCCCTCTCCTCTCTCTCTCCTCTCCCCTTTCTTTCACCACACCATGTGCAACCGCCAAGTCCTGTACCCAGAGTTCATTTTAAAGAGGACTGGAAAACAAACCAGAGCAAAAGAAAACACGCTTCTCTTTCTTTTCTCCATTTCTTTCTCTCTCTCCTTCTTTCCCTCTGAAGAAACCCGGCTTCCAGAACGGCTACAGAAGAGCCTCGGATGTGAAGTGGTTTTTCAAACAGAGACTCAAAATAAACTGAGCTTGAGGGGTAAAAATAAAGTATTGTGTTGGCCATCAGGCCCTGAGAAGTATATTTACCCACAGGGCCGGCTCTAGCCTTTTGGGGGCCCTAAGCGAGATTTGGAAATAGTTTTTAGTGACCTCCTCTTGATGGCGGAGAGAAAAATGTATGTTTTAAAGTTTATTTCATGCAATTCTCGTCATTTTGCCATTGGACAGAAATACTATTTTTCAGTTTTAAAGCTAATTTCCTGTAATTCTACCCATTTTGCCATGTGGTGTAATTAAATACATCTGAGTGAGAGTGACTAACAAAATCAATGGGGGCTCCCTGGAGGTCAGGGCCCCTGGGCCAGGTCGATATTCGGCAATGCATACTCCAAGTTTAGATAACTGGCTAGACTAAATTACCAATCTAAAAATTGTTAGCGGACATGGCTAATTGAGTGACTGCTGATGAGAAAAATTGCTGATGCACAACCAAATTTTGGAACTTGCACCTTGTGTATTCTACTATTCTATCTCTCAACAGGAAGTTGAGACCGCTTATGTTGCTTATGCCTGGAGCCGAGCCTGTTGACCCTAGGGGAACTGCTGGATTAAGGTTTAAACACATTAATACACAATGTTCGATGGTCTGACCGAGAATATTTAGATATTTCCATTTGTGTGAGTTACCAAAGGTTTGAATGGGTAACTGGGTTTTCCTGCAAAGTAGGTAGTGCTATAGAATGATATAAATATATAGCCTAAATATGAATGACTTACAGTCCAAACAAATACATACTGTATAAAACAATGATACACTTAGTGTGTATTATAACGTCAGATACAATAGACTTTCATTTGTTGCATCCCTCAAAACCACCAGTAAAAAAACAACAACCAATTGATCAACTTCTGAATGAGATATAATTGTATTCTTGTTCACTAGCCTTGTGTGCTGTAGGAAAGCCTAGAAGCGTCGCGCGCAAGAATAATAAACTCAGAAAAAAAAGAAACGGCCCATTTTCAGGACTCTGTCTTTCAAAGATCATTCGTAAAAATCCAAATAACTTCACAGATTGTCATTGTAAAGGGTTTAAACACTGTTTCCCATGCTTGTTCAATGAGCCATAAACAATGAATGAACATGCACCTGTGGAACGGTCATTAAGACACTAAAAGCCGGTACAGACGGTAGGCAATTAAGGTCACAGAAAACTTAGGACACTAAAGAGGCCTTTCAACTGAGTCTGAAAAACACCAAAAGAAAGATGCCTTAGGCATGCTGAAAGGAGGCATGAGGACTGCAGATGTGGCCAGGGCAATAAATTACAGGGAAGACATCCTCCTCCCTCATGTGATACCCTTCCTGCAGGCTCATCCTGACATGACCCTCCAGCATGACAATGCCACCAGCCATGTTGCTCGTTCTGTGCGTGATTTCCTACAAGACAGGAATGTCAGTGTTTTGCCATGGCCAGCGAAGAGCCCGGATCTCAATCCCATTGAGCACGTTTGGGACCTGTTGGATCAGAGGGTGAGGGCCAGGGCCATTACCCCCCAGAAATGTCCAGGAACTTGCAGGTGCCTTGGTGGAAGAGTGGGGTAACATCTCACAGAACCTGGCAAAGACCTGGCAAATCTGGTGCAGTCCATGAGGAGAAGGTGCACTACAGTACTTAATGCAGCTGGTGGCCACACCAGATACTGACTGTAACTTTTTTTGACCCCCCTTTGTTCAGGGACGCATTACTCAATTTCTGTTAGTCACATGTCTGTGGAACCTGTTCAGTTTATGTCTCAGTTGTTGAATCTTGTTATGTTCATACAAATATTCACACATGTTAAGTTGACAGTGAGAGGACGTTTATTTTTTTGCTGAGTTTATCACTCAACACTTATGACATATCTGCTCCTCCCCTCACACACATACAGACAAAGCACACTTTGAGTGAGAAGTTCTTCATCATCCATCTAAACCAAGTCTGTCTCCTCTCTTCTCTTTTGGCATTAAAAGGGCACTCTGCGATTGGTACATGTATTTTTGGACTATAGTTCTGTTGTTGAATGAATCCCAGACTGCCTCTTTAATACATCCCTCATCGGTTCCTAAATGCTAACTTCGCTATGCTAGCCCTCGACAAGGCCCACAAATCCCATCTCTGATGTAGATGTACGTCTGTCATTTCAAATCAGAGCATCAGAGGCCCCGGGCCTGACCTTTGACCCTTTGGCTGTCTGTGGTTGGGCTTGCCATCAGAGCCACGCTCCTCAAACAGGGCTGCTTCATTACGGGGCTAATGATAATGAACGCCCGGCCTGGTGGGGTCACCACAACAAGAGGGTCACCACTCCCCTACCAAGACATTCATCAGAGGACTGATGAAGGAGAGTAACCCAAAACCCCCAACGGAGAAGAGAGGTCTCCTTCTCTTTATATCTCCTTTCACCTCTCTCCTCTCTCTCTCTTCTCTCTCTCTCTCTTCTCCTCTCTCTCTTCTCTCCTCTCTCTCTTCTCCTCTCTCTCTTCTCCTCTCTCTCTCTCTTCTCTCTCTCTCTTCTCCTCTCTCTCTCTTCTCCTCTCTCTTCTCTCCTCTCTCTCTTCTCCTCTCTCTCTCTCTCTTCTCCTCTATCTCTCTCTCCTCTCTCTTCTCCTCTCTCTCTCTCTCTTCTCCTTTCTCTCTCTTCTCCTCTCTCTCTTCTCCTCTCTCTCTCTTCTCCTCTCTCTCTCTCTTCTCCCCTCTCTCTCTCCTCTCTCTCTCTCTCTTCTCCTCTCTCTCCCTCTTCTTATCTCTCTTCTCCTCTCTCTCTCTCCTCTCCCTCTCTCTTCTCTCTCTCTCTTCTTCTCTCTCTCTCTTCTCCTCTCTCTCGCTCTCTTCTTCTCTCTCTCTCTTCTCCTCTCTCTCTCTTCTCCTCTCTCTTTCCTCTCTCTCTCTCTCTCTTCTCTCTCTCTCTTCTCCTCTCTCTCTCTTCTCCTCTCTCACATCGCTCCCTTTTTCCTTGTTTCTAACTCTCCTCCACTTAAGAGATGAATAAGTTGCTAAATGTTTATGAGTGTGTATCCCTCTGGAAAGGGATATTTGTTATACCATACGTTGCTACAAAGAGACTTAAGATAAATAAATGGTGTTTTCCTCCATTTAATTGTGAATTGTGGTGAAATAGGAGAAACTTGGCTTTGACTAAGACAAGCAGGTTCACTGCTCATTCGAATGAGGTTGAGGTATAATACCACTATCCATCTCTTTGAGTTTCTGTAATAACCATGAACATACTAACTTTAAATATTCTATATTAGAAGTCATCAATTATTCTGTTCTATAAACATACATGTCTGGAAGATCCTCCTGACATTATGTACTCTCTTTGCCAGAGTTATCATCGCTAATAAATCACTAAGCTTAATAGTAAGGACAGAGAAGGAGGATAACAAAAAGACTGGATATTGACTCCATATGTTGCGCAGACTTCTGACCCTATCAGGCGTGTCATCTAAAGTGGATAAATCCTGTAACTAAATTCAGAGTTCCCACTCTTTCTAGTTGAATCCGCTCCCTAGTTCCCCACTATCCTCGTCTGTAGGCCTACGGAATGAACGACTGACAGTAGCGTCGTTTGTCTCTACAGTGCAGTTTGCAGCGTCTGCCAGAAATGCGCATGATCCTTTATTCTTAAATCATATATCAACATGTGTGGTCGTGAATTACCCTGACTGTACTGTCTGTCATTAGCTACTGAAGACTGCTTCTATTGTCCCCATAAAACAATGTATGACTTCTGCCCAGGGGGAATTGGTCAACACATTTCCCCATTCAGATGTCATGTTGTGTTATTAACAGATAAGAGTTCATGTCAATGTCCCAAATGGCCCCCTATTCTCTACATAGTGCACTACTTTTGACAAGAGCCACATGGTAGCCCTATGGAAGCCGAATGGACCCTGGACAAAAGTAGTGCACTATATAGGGAATATGGTACCATTGGGATACAACCAGTGATATTAGGGGCCAGATTCAATCTTTGTTTACACAACTACTGCCTGTGAACACACGTCTGACTGGAAGCATCTGCCTGTGAACACACGTCTGACTGGAAGCATCTGCCTGTGAACACACGTCTGCCTGGAAGCATCTGCCTGTGAGGGGAATCTACTTGTTATTTTTAAAGTACATATGCAAATTAATTTCACTGTAGGAAAAGAGCTACTGTATGTTTACATTCACTAAGTATACACAACTTTAAGAACACCTGCTCTTTCCATGACAGACTGACCAGGTGAATCCAAGTGAAAGCTATGATCGCTTATTGATGTCACTTGTGAAATCCACTTCGATCAGTGTAGATGAAGGGGAGGAGACTGGTTAAAGAATACGTTTTAAGCCTTCAGACATGGATTGTGTACGTGTGCCATTCAGAGGGTGAATTTAAGTGCCTTTGAACGGGGTACAGTAGTAGGTGCACCGTCTTGTATCAAGAACTGCAGTTCAATATTAGGAAGGTGTTTGTGTTCCTAATTTTTGGTATACTCATTGTACAACTGAATAAATCTTAAGATCTAAGTCTCATGAGTACCTTTGAAACAAAGTGTATATTCCAGTAAATATAGGCCCTTACACCTGTCTGAAGGTTCCTATATAAAACCCATCTCGCACACTTCTCTGTGCAAAGTCTGTATTATGATCATACCTCAATAATATGACTTTCTTTCAACCAAATTCATTTCCAAAAGTTAAGTAGCTCTGAGACCATTTCTCCTCTTTCTCAAGGTCCGTTCAGCGTGAGTCCGTATCCTGCAAAGTCATCTGGCGGCAGCCCAGAACCGAACGGATGTTTAAACTGACAGCTCCACTGAAAAACACCAGTGAAAGTCATTTTTCTGCATTGACTCTCAATTGAAACGCGATGGTAAAACTCAAATCGAGGGCCCAGCACCTACAGAGCAAAAGGGTTTTTCCTTCCCCAAGCCAGCTGTTTAAATCATCTCAGAGAAGTGAAGTGCTTGTGACAGACCCTATTATATTAATGGGAAGTGTTCTGTACAGAATAATACACAAGGCTAACCCATGATGAGAGATGGCACGGAGCGAGGGATTATGGAGGAGAGAAATGAACACTCCCTCCTTTGTTGCCTCCCTACTTACCGGAGGGAAAATGCTCCTGGAGTTCGGGTCAGGGGAGGGAGGGAGTAGGAGGATAGATGACTGAGTAAGAGACAGTATATTCTCCTCTCACTGTACCACCACACTCATCTGGTTTTCAGCAGGGCTTATGAGGACCAGATGGACTGAACCCTCTTCTCTTGGCATCCCTCGCTCCCTCGCTCTTTTTCTGCCTGTCTTTTTTACGACACCCCGCAGATTTTGTCACTCTGTGGTCTCTGGCACAGCCGATGTAATACCATATCTCTGTTTCATCAAATAAAGAAAAGGAGGCTCTGAATACAAGCAGCCTTTCTCTGCTTCTCTTCTCTCTGCCCTCTCTCCTTCTCTCTGCCCTCTCTCCTTATCTCTCCTTCTCTCTGCCCTCTCCTTCTCTCTGCCCCTCTCTCCTTCTCTCTGCCCTCTCTCCTTCTCTCTGTCCCCTCTCCTTCTCTCTGCCCCTCTCCTTCTCTCTGTCCCCTCTCCTTCTCTCTGCCCCTCTCCTTCTCTCTGTCCCCTCTCCTTCTCTCTGCCCCTCTCCTTCTCTCTGCCCTCTCTCCTTCTCTCTGCCCTCTCTCCTTCTCTCTGCCCTCTCCTTCTCTCTGCCCCTCTCCTTCTCTCTGCCCTCTCTCCTTCTCTCTGCCCTCTCCTTCTCTCTGTCCCCTCTCCTTCTCTCCTTCTCTCTCCTTCTCTCTGCCCTCTCTCCTTCTCTCTGCCCTCTCTCCTTCTCTCTGCCCTCTCCTTCTCTCTCCTTCTCTCTGCCCTCTCTCCTTCTCTCTGCCCTCTCCTTCTCTCTGTCCCCTCTCCTTCTCTCCTTCTCTCTCCTTCTCTCTGCCCTCTCTCCTTCTCTCTGCCCTCTCTCCTTCTCTCTGCCCCTATCCTTCTCTCTGCCTTCTCTCCTTCTCTCTGTCCCATCTCCTTCTCTCCTTCTCTCTGCCCTCTCTCCTTCTCTCTGCCCGCTCTCCTTCTCTCTGCCCCTCTCCTTCTCTCCGCCTTCTCTCCTTCTCTCTGTCCCCTCTCCTTCTCTCTGCCCCTCTCCTTCTCTCTGCCCTCTCTCCTTCTCTCCTTCTCTCTGCCCCTCTCCTTCTCTCTGCCCTCTCTCCTTCTCTCTGCCCTCTCTCCTTCTCTCTGCCCTCTCCTTCTCTCTCCTTCTCTCTGTCTCCTCTCCTTCTCTCCTTCTCTCTCCTTCTCTCTGCCCTCTCTCATTCTCTCTGCCCTCTCTCCTTCTCTCTGCCCCTCTCCTTCTCTCTGCCCTCTCTCCTTCTCTCTGTCCCATCTCCTTCTCTCTGCCCTCTCTCATTCTCTCTGCCCTCTCTCCTTCTCTCTGCCCCTCTCTCCTTCTCTCTGCCCCTCTCCTTCTCTCTGCCCCTCACCTTCACACTGCCCTCTCTCCTTCTCTCTGCCCCTCTCCTTCTCTGCCCTCTCTCCTTCTCTCTGCCCTCTCTCCTTCTCTCTGCCCTCTCCTTCTCTCTGTCCCCTCTCCTTCTCTCTGTCCCCTCTCCTTCTCTCTGCCCTCTCTCATTCTCTCTGCCCTCTCTCCTTCTCTCTGCCCCTCTCTCCTTCTCTCTGCCCCTCTCCTTCTCTCTGCCCCTCACCTTCACACTGCCCTCTCTCCTTCTCTCTGCCCCTCTCCTTCTCTCTGCCCTCTCTCCTTCTCTCTCCTTCTCTCTGCCCTCTCTCCTTCTCTCTGTCCCCTCTCCTTCTCTCTGTCCCCTCTCCTTCTCTCTCCTTCTCTCTGCCCTCTCTCCTTCTCTCTGCCCTCTCTTCTTCTCTCTGCCCCTCTCCTTCTCTCTGCCCTCTCTCCTTCTCTCTGCCCCTCTCCTTCTCTCTGCCCTCTCTCCTTCTCTCTGCCCTCTCTCCTTATCTCTCCTTCTCTCTGTCCCCTCTCCTTCTATCTGCCCCTCTCCTTCTCTCTGCCCTCTCTCCTTCTCTCCTTCTCTCCTTCTCTCTGCCCTCTCTCCTTCTCTCTGCCCCTCTCCTTCTCTCTGTCCCCTCTTCTTCTCTCTGTCCCCTCTCCTTCTCTCTGCCCCTCTCCTTCTCTCTGCCCTCTCTCCTTCTCTCTCCTTCTCTCTGCCCTCTCTCCTTCTCTCTCCTTCTCTCTGCCTTCTCTCCTTCTCTCTGTCCCCTCTCCTTCTCTCTGTCCCCTCTCCTTCTCTCCTTCTCTCTCCTTCTCTCTCCTTCTCTCTCCTTCTCTCTGTCCCCTCTCCTTCTCTCTGCCCCTCTCCTTCTCTCTGCCCCTCTCCTTCTCTCTGCCCTCTCTCCTTCTCTCTGTCCCCCTCCTTCTCTCTGCCCTCTCTCCTTCCCTCTCCTCTCTGCCCCTCTCCTTCTCTCTGTCCCATCTCCTTCTCTCTGCCCTCTCTCCTTCTCTCTGCCATCTCTCCTTCTCTCTGTCCCATCTCCTTCTCTCTGCCCCTCTCCTTCTCTCTGACCCTCTCCTTCTCTCTGCCCTCTCTCCTTCTCTCTGCCTTCTCTCCTTCTCTCTGTCCCCTCTCCTTCTCTCTGTCCCCTCTCCTTCTCTCTGCCACTCTCCTTCTCTCTGTCCCCTCTCCTTCTCTCTGCCCCTCTCCTTCTCTCTGCCCTCTCTCCTACTCTCCTTCTCTCTGCCCCTCTCCTTCTCTCTGCCCTCTCTCCTTCTCTCTGCCCTCTCTCCTTCTCTCTGCCCTCTCCTTCTCTCTCCTTCTCTCTGTCTCCTCTCCTTCTCTCCTTCTCTCTCCTTCTCTCTGCCCTCTCTCATTCTCTCTGCCCTCTCTCCTTCTCTCTGCCCCTCTCCTTCTCTCTGCCCTCTCTCCTTCTCTCTGCCCCATCTCCTTCTCTCTGCCCTCTCTCATTCTCTCTGCCCTCTCTCCTTCTCTCTGCCCCTCTCTCCTTCTCTCTGCCCCTCTCCTTCTCTCTGCCCCTCACCTTCACACTGCCCTCTCTCCTTCTCTCTGCCCCTCTCCTTCTCTGCCCTCTCTCCTTCTCTCTGCCCTCTCTCCTTCTCTCTGCCCTCTCCTTCTCTCTGTCCCCTCTCCTTCTCTCTGTCCCCTCTCCTTCTCTCTGCCCTCTCTCATTCTCTCTGCCCTCTCTCCTTCTCTCTGCCCCTCTCTCCTTCTCTCTGCCCCTCTCCTTCTCTCTGCCCCTCACCTTCACACTGCCCTCTCTCCTTCTCTCTGCCCCTCTCCTTCTCTCTGCCCTCTCTCCTTCTCTCTCCTTCTCTCTGCCCTCTCTCCTTCTCTCTGTCCCCTCTCCTTCTCTCTGTCCCCTCTCCTTCTCTCTCCTTCTCTCTGCCCTCTCTCCTTCTCTCTGCCCTCTCTTCTTCTCTCTGCCCCTCTCCTTCTCTCTGCCCTCTCTCCTTCTCTCTGCCCCTCTCCTTCTCTCTGCCCTCTCTCCTTCTCTCTGCCCTCTCTCCTTATCTCTCCTTCTCTCTGTCCCCTCTCCTTCTATCTGCCCCTCTCCTTCTCTCTGCCCCCTCTCCTTCTCTCTGTCCCCTCTTCTTCTCTCTGTCCCCTCTCCTTCTCTCTGCCCCTCTCCTTCTCTCTGCCCTCTCTCCTTCTCTCTGCCCTCTCTCCTTCTCTCTCCTTCTCTCTGCCCTCTCTCCTTCTCTCTCCTTCTCTCTGCCTTCTCTCCTTCTCTCTGTCCCCTCTCCTTCTCTCTGTCCCCTCTCCTTCTCTCCTTCTCTCTCCTTCTCTCTCCTTCTCTCTCCTTCTCTCTGTCCCCTCTCCTTCTCTCTGCCCCTCTCCTTCTCTCTGCCCCTCTCCTTCTCTCTGCCCTCTCTCCTTCTCTCTGTCCCCCTCCTTCTCTCTGCCCTCTCTCCTTCCCTCTCCTCTCTGCCCCTCTCCTTCTCTCTGTCCCATCTCCTTCTCTCCTTCTCTCTCCTTCTCTCTGCCATCTCTCCTTCTCTCTGTCCCATCTCCTTCTCTCTGCCCCTCTCCTTCTCTCTGACCCTCTCCTTCTCTCTGCCCTCTCTCCTTCTCTCTGCCTTCTCTCCTTCTCTCTGTCCCCTCTCCTTCTCTCTGTCCCCTCTCCTTCTCTCTGCCACTCTCCTTCTCTCTGTACCCTCTCCTTCTCTCTGCCCCTCTCCATCTCTCTGTTCCCTCTTCTTCTCTCTGTCCCCTTTTCTTCTCTCTGTCCCCTCTCCTTCTCTCTGTCCCCTCTCCTTCTCTCTGCCCCTCTCCTTCTCTCTGCCCTCTCTCCTTCTCTCTGCCCTCTCTCCTTCTCTCTGCCCTCTCTCATTCCCTCTCCTTCTCTCTGCCCTCTCTCCTTCTCTCTGCCTTCTCTCCTTCTCTCTGTCCCCTCTCCTTCTCTCTGTCCCCTCTCCTTCTCTCTGCCACTCTCCTTCTCTCTGTCCCCTCTCCTTCTCTCTGCCCCTCTCCATCTCTCTGTCCCCTCTTCTTCTCTCTGTCCACTCTTCTTCTCTCTGTCCCCTCTCCTTCTCTCTGTCCCCTCTCCTTCTCTCTGCCCCTCTCCTTCTCTCTGCCCTCTCTCCTTCTCTCTGCCCTCTCTCCTTCTCTCTCCTCTCTGCCCTCTCTCCTTCTCTCTCCTTCTCTCTGCCCCTCTCCTTCTCTCTGCCCTCTCTCCTCCTCTCTGTCCCTCTCCTTCTTTCTGCCCTCTCTCATTCTCTCGGCCCCCTCCTTCTCTCTGCCCTCTCTTTCTCTCTGCCCCTCTCCTCTCTGCCCTCTCTCCTTAAACACTGCCCCTCTCCTTCTCTCTGCCCCTCACCTTCACACTGCCCTCTCTCCTTCACACTGCCCGCTGTCCTTCACACTGCCTGCTGTCCTTCACACTGCCCTCTCTTTCTCTCTGCCCTCTCTCCTTCTCTCTGCCCCTCTCCTTCACACTGCCCTCTCTCCTTCTCTCTGCCCCTCTCCTTCACACTGCCTCTCTTTCTCTCCTTCTCTCTGTCCTCTCTCCTTCTCTCTGCCCCCTCGCTCTCCTTTTCTCCTTCTCTCTGCCCTCTCCTTCTCTCTGCCCTCTCCTTCTCTCTGCCCTCTCTCTTTCTTTCCTTTCCATCTCTGTTTCTCTTTCTTCTTCTCTCTCTTCAGTGGCTGTGACCTTAGTCATACTGACATAGGAGAAGTAGCGCACATTTATATTAAAATATCTCAAATTAAACAGATTATTCAGGTGTGAATTAGCTTTGAAAAATGATTGAATTGATCAAGTATGATTAGAAAAATGGCTTTAACACAATGATAGACTGCTAAGTAAGTCTTAAAATGTTCATCTACATAGCTTTGCCATAGTCCATTAAAGCAATACACATCATCTAACCATTAGATCCAGGAACAGAAAGAATGCTGGAACAATCCATCATATTGGAGGTAGAATCTCTAGCTAGCTGCTGAAAGAACGTCTTATATACAAGTCTATTATAAAACGCTCACAGACACAGGGTCTTTGCCCTTTCTCCTACAAAACTCACAGTGGCTTTTATAGGATTTCTTCAGTAAGCTTTATGAGCAAATGCAACTCCATCCACCACTATAATCTGGAGTGGGAATCTCTCCAGAAAGCATATCTCTCTCTCTCACTCTCTCTCTCTCTCTCTCTCTCTCTCTCTCTCTCTCTCTCTCTCTCTCTCTCTCTCTCTCTCTCTCTCTCTCTCTCTCTCTCTCAAACCTCTGGCACAGGGAGCAGGTCACGGCGAGTCATTGTGTTTAAAGAAAACCTAGAGATATTAATCAAAATATGGCTGAGTGGGATGGGAGCTGACAGTGTGAGCGGGGGTGCTGGCGGGCTGAGGGTGAGGTTTTCAGGGTGTGCCATTGATGTGGCGTGACCCAGCCCACTTGAGAGGGTCCTGTGATGTTACCGGAGTGCCGGGGGTTTGGGGCGATGACGGGTCAACTGATGGGGCTGTAAAGAGAGGAGCAGCACATTAACTTCCTCACATCAATCCCCTCAGGATGACGTGCCTGAGGGGGTATTTTAAATCCATGGGGGGGCACAACTGGTATTGCTTTAGAGTCCTGATAACACAATGTAGGTTGGACCTACTACTGTTCAAATGTACCTAAATGTATCTTAAATGTAGCTGTACACATCAACAACCGTCACTTTAAATAATAACAGCCCATTTTGACGTGTATCTGAAATGCAGCCGTGGCTACGTAGGCCTACACATCATTTGTGCCTACCAACACGCACAGATCAGCTGACAGGATGAGCACCACCACTAGCTTATCAAATATTCTCACAGGCTTCAGATTAAACTTCAAACATTAGGAAAAAAATTAAACGTAACCCTAATTCTAACCTTAATTCTAAACACCCTAGAAATAGCATTTGACCTTGTGAGGACCAACAAAATGTCCCCAGTCGGGGACACAAATATAGTCCCCACAAGTATAGTTAAACTCGTCCACACACACACACACACACACACACACACACACACACACACTATAGCAAGAGAGCAGGCAGGGGTGAAAAGTAGGCTGTGTAATTTTCATAATATTGACATCACCTTTACAGTAGCCTATCACACAACGATTGTGTAATACAAATCAATCATAACAGAGTGAATGTTTGCCTACTTTTGTTTAGTTGGTTACACATGCTATTGGTCCTACAATACACAAATGTAGGCCTATCTGAAATACAGCCATATACACAACAACTGTTGTTTTTCACACAAGAAAGCACATGATGTTGAAGAGAAGCCCCACGAAGACTGGTAGCCTGATATGCGCTCATTAAAACAGCACACATCGTAACCATTGATTCAGGACCATGGACAGAAGGCTATCAGTGCCAGTCAGCACAATGAAAGGATAACTTTAGATGCACTGCCAATTTCAGCACCACCTCAGAGCACAAACAATATGCTACGTTGGTCATCGTCCCATATACCCGTCAAATAACGCAAAACTGTATATCTACGGTGTAGTTGGAAAGTATTCAGACCCCTTGAGTTTTTACACATTTTGTTACGTTACAGCCGTATCCTAAAATGTATTCAATTACCTTTTCCCCTCAATCTATACACAATACCCCATAATGACAAAGAAAAAACAGGTTTAGAATATTTTGCAAATTTATTACAAATAAAAAGCAGAAATACATTATTTATATAAGTATTCAGACCCTTTGCTATAAGACTTGAAATTGAGCTCAGGTGCATCCTGTTTCCTTTCATCATATTTGAGATGTTTCTACAACTTGAACGGAATCCACCTATAGTAAAATCAATTGATTGGACATGATTTGGAAAGGCACACACCTGTCTATATAAGGTCCCACAGCTGACAGTGCATTTCAGAGCAAAAACCAAGCCTGTTGAGGCACAGATCTGGGGAAGGGTATCAAACTATTTTTGAAGCATTGAAGCTCCCCACGAACACAGTGGTTTTCATCATTCTTAAATGGAAGAAGTATGGAACCATCAAGATTCTTCCTAGAGCTGGCCGCCTGGCCAAACTGAACAATCGGGGGAGAAGGGACTTGGTAAGGGAGGTGAACCCGATGGTCACTCTGACAGAGCTCCAGAGTTCCTCTGAGGAGATGGGAGAACCTTCCAGAAGGACAACCATCTCTGCAGCACTCCACCAATCAGGCCTTTATGGTAGAGTGGCCAGATGGAAGCCACTCCTCAGTAAAATGACAGCCCATTTGGAATTTGCCAAAAGGCACCTAAAGGACTCTCAGACCATGAGAAACAATATTCTCTGGTCTGATGAAACCAAGATTGAACTCTTTGGCCTGAATGCCACGCATCACGTCCAGAGGAAACCTGACACCATCCCTACGGTGAAGCAGGGTGGTGGCAGCGTCATGCTGTGGGGATGATTTTCGCCGGCAGGGACTGGGAGACTAGTCAGGATTGAGGGAAAGATGAACGGAGCAAAGTCGAGAGAGATCCTTGATGAAAACATGCTCTAGAGCACTCAGGACCTCAGACTTGGGCGAAGGTTCACCTTCCAACAGGACGATGACCCTAAGCACACAGCCAAGACAACGCAGGAGTGGCTTTGTGACAACTTTCTGAATGTCCTTGAGTGGCCAAGCCAGAGCCCGGACCTGAACCTGATCGAACATCTCTGGAGAGACCTGAAAATAGCTGTGCAGCAACGCTACCCATCCAACCTGACAGACCTTGAGAGGCTCTGCTGTGAAGAATGGGAGACACTCCCCAAATACAGGTGTGCCTAGCTTGTGGCCAGGACAATAAAGGTTGTAGCTTACCAATTAGATGAGTCGCAGCCTCCTCCATGCTGTGTTGAACCTCAAGAGAATTTTCTGATTCCATTCTTCGTGACAGAGAAGAGCTTGGACTGGGCTGCCTTCCCACAGGGGTGGCAGGGCCAAGAGACCAGAGGTGGCAGAATGGATTACTCGGATTGAGGTGTAGGGTTTGAACATAGCCTGAAGGTAGAGAGGGGCAGTTCCTCTTGCTGCTCTGTAGGCAAGCACCATGGTCTTGTAGTGGATGGGAGTTTTGACTGGATGCCAAAGGAGTGTGCGTAGGAGCGGGGTGACATGGGATAACTTGGGAAAGTTGAAAACCAGGCAGGTTGCAGCGTTCTGGATGAGATGCAGGGGTTTAATGGTACAAGCGGGGAGCCCAGCCACAGCAAGTTGCATTAGTACCTGTGCCACTTCCTGTGATGTAGGGTTGTACTCTATGGATGTTGTAGAGCATGAACATGCAAGAGCGGGTCACTGCTTTGATGTTTGCAGAGAATGACAGGGTTTTGTCCAGGGTCACGCCAAGGTTCCTTGCACTCTGGGAGGGCGACACTGTGGAGTTGTCAACCGTGATGGAGAGGTCTTTGAGCGGGCAGGCCTTCCCCAGGAGGAAGAGCAGCTCCGCCTTGTTGAGGTTGAGCTTGAGGTAGTGGGCCTACATCCAAGCTGAGATATCTGCCAGGCACATGGGTGCATGTTGCCACCTGTGTGTCAGAAGGGGGGAAAGAGAAAAGTAGTTGTGTGTCATATGCATAGTAATGATAGGAGAGACCATGTGAGGATATCATGGAGCCAAATGACTTGGTGTATAGAGAGAAGAGGAGAGGGCCTAGAACCGAGCCCTGGGGGACACCAGTAGTGAGAGTATGTGGTGCAGAAACAGATCCTCTCCACGTCACCTGGAAGGAGCGGCCTGCCAGGTAGGATGCAATTCAAGAGTGTGCAGACCCTGAGACACCCAGCCCTGAGATGGGGAAGAGGAGGATCTGATGGTTCATGGTGTCGAAGGCAGTGGATAGATAAAGGAGGATGAGAACAGAAGAAAGAGAGTCAGCTTTGGCAGTGCGGAGAGCCTCCGTGACACAAAGAAGAGCAGTCTAGGTTGAGTAACCCGTCTTGAAGCCTGACTGGTTTGGGTCAACAAGATCGTTCTGAGAGAGAAAACGAGAAAGTTGGTCAGGGACAGCACACCTAATTGTTTTGGAAAGAAAATAAAGAAAGGATAACGGTATATAGTTTTTGACGTCAGATAAGTTGAGTGTTGGTTTCTTGAAGAGGGGAGCAACTCGGGCCATTTTGAAGATAGAGCCAGTGGTCAGGGATGAGTTGATGAGGGAAATGAGGACTGGGAGAAGGTTTCCAGAGATGGTCTGGAGAAGGGAGGAGGGGATGGGGTCAAGCAGACAGGTTGTTGGTCGACCAGACCTCCCTTGTCGCATGACTTCATCTGGAGAGAGAGGGGAGAAAGAGGTCAAGCCGTAAGCTAGTTCTGTGTGAGTGGGACCAGTGGACTCAATAGGCTGATTGAATGAGGAGTGGATGTCATCAACCTTCTTTCAAAGTGGTTGACAAAGTCGTCCGCAGAGAGGGAGGAGGAGGGGTGGAGGATTAAGGAGGGAGAAGAAGGTGGAAAATAGTTTCCTAGGGTTAGATGCAGAAGCTTGACATGTACAGTGATATAAAGTGGCTTTAGCAGCAGATACAGAGAAACAGAAGGTAGAGAGGAGGAGGGTGAGAAAGAAAGGATGATAGGCCCTCCAGAAGTTCAGCTTTCCTTCCTTTCCGCTCAGCTGTCCGCAGCACTGTTCTATAAGCTCGCAATGAGTCACTTGGCCACAGAGTGGGTGGGGAGGGCTGGGCCGGCTGGGAGGAAAGGGGACAGTGCGAGTCATAGGATACGGAAAGGGAGGAGAGTAGAGCCAAAGAGGGAGACAGGAGGGAGAAAGAATTAGCAGAAGAGAGAGATGAGGTGGCAAGCTCATTGAAGAACTCTCCTAGGGTACCTGGTGGACAATACAGTGCCTTGCAAAAATATTCGGCCCCCTTGAACTTTGCGACCTTTTGCCATATTTCAGGCTTCAAACATAAAGATATAAAACTGTATTTTTTTTGTGAAGAATCAACAACAAGTGGGATACAATCATGAAGTGGAACGACATTTATTGGATATTTCAAACTTTTTTAACAAATCAAAAACTGAAAAATTGGGCGTGCAAAATTATTCAGCCCCTTTACTTTCAGTGCAGCAAACTCTCTCCAGAAGTTCAGTGGGGATCTCTGAATGATCCAATGTTGACCTAAATGACTAATGATGATAAATACAATCCACCTGTGTGTAATCAAGTCTCCGTATAAATGCACCTGCACTGTGATAGTCTCAGAGGTCCGTTAAAAGCGCAGAGAGCATCATGAAGAACAAGGAACACACCAGGCAGGTCCGAGATACTGTTGTGAAGAAGTTTAAAGCCGGATTTGGATACAAAAAGATTTCCCAAGCTTTAAACATCCCAAGGAGCACTGTGGAAGCGATAATATTGAAATGGAAGGAGTATCAGACCACTGCAAATCTACCAAGACCTGGCCGTCCCTCTAAACTTTCAGCTCATACAAGGAGAAGACTGATCAGAGATGCAGCCAAGAGGCCCATGATCACTCTGGATGAACTGCAGAGATCTACAGCTGAGGTGGGAGACTCTGTCCATAGGACAACAATCAGTCGTATATTGCACAAATCTGGCCTTTATGGAAGAGTGGCAAGAAGAAAGCCATTTCTTAAAGATATCCATAAAAAGTGTTGTTTAAAGTTTGCCACAAGCCACCTGGGAGACACACCAAACATGTGGAAGAAGGTGCTCTGGTCAGATGAAACCAAAATTGAACTTTTTGGCAACAATGCAAAACGTTATGTTTGGTGTAAAAGCAACACAGCTCATCACCCTGAACACACCATCCCCACTGTCAAACATGGTGGTGGCAGCATCATGGTTTGGGCCTGCTTTTCTTCAGCAGGGACAGGGAAGATGGTTAAAATTGATGGGAAGATGGATGGAGCCAAATACAGGACCATTCTGGAAGAAAACCTGATGGAGTCTGCAAAAGACCTGAGACTGGGACGGAGATTTGTCTTCCAACAAGACAATGATCCAAAACATAAAGCAAAATCTACAATGGAATGGTTCAAAAATAAACATATCCAGGTGTTAGAATGGCCAAGTCAAAGTCCAGACTTGAATCCAATCGAGAATCTGTGGAAAGAACTGAAAACTGCTGTTCACAAATGCTCTCCATCCAACCTCACTGAGCTCGAGCTGTTTTGCAAGGAGGAATGGGAAAAAATGCCAGTCTCTCGATGTGCAAAACTGATAGAGACATACACCCCAAGCGACTTACAGCAAAAGGTGGCGCTACAAAGTATTAACTTAATTAAGGGGGCTGAATAATTTTGCACGCCCAATTTTTCAGTTTTTGATTTGTTAAAAAAGTTTGAAATATCCAATAAATGTCGTTCCACTTCATGATTGTGTCCCACTTGTTGTTGATTCTTCACAAAAAAATACAGTTTTATATCTTTATGTTTGAAGCCTAAAATGTGGCAAAAGGTCGCAAAGTTCAAGGGGGCCGAATACTTTCGCAAGGCACTGTATATGACAACAATCATAAGCTTGAGTAGAGAAGTGACAGTGACAGCATGGAATTCAAATGAGCAGATCAAATCAAATTAGTCACGTGCGCAGATGCTTACTTAGTCACAACGAAATGCTTACTTACGAGCCCCTAACCAACAGTGCAGTTTCAAAAAATACGGATAAGAATAAGAGATAAAAGTAACAAGTAATTAAAGAGCAGCAGTAAAAAAGAACAATATATACAGGGGGGTGCCGGTACAGAGTCAATGTGCGGGGGAACCGGTTAGTTGAGGTAGTATGTACAGTTGAAGTCGAAAGTTTACATACACCTTAGCCAAATACATTTAAACTCAGTTTTTCACAATTCCTGACATTTGTATCTTAGTAAAATGTCCCTGTTTTAGGTTAGTTAGGATCACCACTTTATTTTAAGAATGTGACAGAATAATAGTGGAGAGGATTATTTATTTAATCTTTAATTTCTTTCATCACATTCCCTGTGGGTCAGAAGTTTACATACACTCAATTAGTATTTGGTAGCATTGCCTTTAAATTGTTTAACTTGGGTCAAAAGTGTCAGTTAGCCTCCCACAAGCTTCCCACAATAAATTGGGTGAATTTTGGCCCATTCCACCTGACAGAGCTGGTGTAACTGAGTCAGGTTTGTAGGCCTCCTTGCTCGCACATGCTTTTTCAGTTCTGCCCACAAATTCTATATAGGATTGAGGTTAGGGCTTTGTGATGGCCACTCCAATACCTTGGCTTTGTTGTCCTTAAGCCATTTTGCCACAACTTTGGAAGTATACTTGGGGTCATTGTCCCTTTGGAAGACCCATTTGCAACCAAGCTTTAACTGATGTCTTGAGATGTTGCTTCAATATATCCACATAATTTTTCTTCTTCGTGATGCCATCTATTTTGTGAATTGCACCAGTCCCTCCTGCAGCAAAACACCCCCACAACATGATGCTGCCACCAATGTGCTTCACGGTTGGGATGGTGTTTGCAAGCCTCCCCCTTTATCCTCCAAACTTAACGATGGCCAACCAGTTATATTTTTATTTCACCAGACCAGAGGACATTTCTCCAAAAAGTACGATATTTGTCCCCATGTGCAGCAAACCATAATCTGTTTTTTTATGGTGGTTTTGGAGCAGTAGCTTCTTCCTTGCTAAGCGGCCTTTCAGGTAATGTCGGTATAGGACTTGTTATACTGTGGATATAGATACTTTTGTACCTGTTTCCTCCAGCATCTTCACAAGGTCCTTTGCTGTTGTTCTGGGATTGATTCACACTTTTTGCACCAAAGTACGTTCATCTCTAGGAGACAGACAACGTCTCCTTCCTGGGGCGGTATGACAGCTGCGTTGTCCCATGGTGTTTATACTTGCAAACTATTGTTAACAAATGTGGTACCTTCAGGAGTTTGGAAATTGCTCCCAAGGATGAACCAGACTTGTGGAGGTCTCCAATATTTTTCGGCTGATTTCTTTTGATTTTCCCATGATGTCAAGCAAAGAGTCACTGGGTTTGAAGGTAGGCCTTGAAATACATTCACAGGTACACCTCCAATTGACTCAAATGATGTCAATTAGCCTATCAGAAACTTCTAAAGCCATGACATCCTTTTCTGGAATTTTCCAAGCTGTTTAAAGGCACAGTCAACTTAGTGTATGTAAACTTCTGACCCACTGGAATTGTGATACAGTAAATTATAAATTAAATAATCCGTCTGTAAACAATTGTTGGAAAAATTACTTGTGCCATGCACAAAGTAGATGTCCTAACCGACTTGCCAAAACTATAGTTAACAAGACATTTGTGGACTGGTTGAAAAACTAGTTTTAATGACTCCAACCTAAATGTATGTAAACTTCCGATTTCAACTGTATATGAATGTAGAGTTATTTAAAGTGACTATGCATAGATGACAACAGAGAGTGGCAGTGGCGCTCCGGTACAGATTGCCTGAGGTAGTAGAGAGAACAGTCTATGACTGGGGCGGCTGGAGTCTTTCACAATTTTTAGGGCCTTCCTCTGACACCGCCTGGTAAAGAGGTGCTGGATGGCAGGAAGCTTGGCCCCAGTGATTATTATTTACCTTTATTTAACTAGGCAAGTCAGTCAGTTAATACAAATTCTTATTTTCAATGACGGCCTAGAAACAGTGGGTTAACTGCTTTGTTCAGGGGCAGAACGACAGATTTTTTACATTGTCAGCTCGGGGATTAAATCTTGCAACATTTCGGTTACTAGTCCAATGCTCTAACCACTAGGCTACCTGCCGCCCTACAGTGATGTACTGGGCCGTTGACACTACTCTCTGTCGTGCCTTGCGGTCAGAGGCAGAGCAGTTGCCATACCAGGCATTGATGCAACCAGTCAGGATGCTCTCGATGGTGCAGCTGTAGAACCTTTTGAGAATCTGAGGACCCATGCCAAGTCTCTCAGTCTCGTGAGGGGGAATAGGTTTTGTTGTGCCCTCTTCACAACTGTCTTGGTGTGCTTGGACCATGTTAGTTTGTTGGTGATGTGGACACCAAGGAACTTGAAGCTCTCAACCTGCTCTACTGCAGCCCCGTCGATGAGAATGGGTGTGTGCTCAGTCCTCTTTTTACTGTAGTCCACAATCATCTAATTTGTCTGGATCACGTTGAGGGAGAGGTTGTTGTCCTGGCACCACATGGCCAGGTCTCTGACCTCCTCCCTATAGGCTGTCTTGTTGTTGTCGGTGATCAGGTGATCAGACACTGTTGTGTCATCTGCAAACTTAATGATGGTGTTGGAGTCGTGCCTGGCCATGCAGTTACGAGTGAACAGGGAGTACAGGAGGGGGCTGAGCACGCACCCCTGAGGGACCCCTGTGTTGAGGATCTGCATGGCGGATGTGTTGTTACCTACATTTACCACCTGGGGGCAGCCCGTCAGGAAGTCCAGGATCCAGTTGCAGAGGGAGGTGTTTAGTCCCAGGATCCTTAGCTTATTGATGAGCTTTGAGGGCACTATGGTGTTGAACGCTGAGCTATAGTCAATGAATAGCATTCTCACATAGGTGTTCCTTTTGTCCAGGTGGGAAAGGGCAGTGTGGAGTGCAATAGAGACTGCGTCATCTCTGGATCTGTTGAGGCAGTATGCAAATTGAGGTGGGTCTAGTGTATCTGGGATGATGGTGTTGATGTGAGCCATGACCAGCCTTTCAAAGCACTTCATGGCTACAGGCGTGAGTGCTACGGGTCGGTAGTCATTTAGGCAGGTTACCTTAGTGTTCTTGGACACAGGCACTATGATGGTCTGCTTAAAACATGTTGGTATCACAGACTCGGACAGGTTGAAAATGTCAGTGAATACACTTGCCAGTTGGTCAGCGCATGCTCGCAATACACGTCCTGGTAATCCGTCTGGCCCTGCGGCCTTGTGAATGTTGACCTGTCTAAAGGTCTTACTCACATCGGCTACGGAGAGCGTGATCACAGTCTTCCGGTACAGCTGGTGCTCTCATGCATATTTCAGTGTTATTTGCCTTGAAGTGAGCATAGAAGTAGTTTAGCTCGTCCGGTAGGCTTGTGTCACTGGGCAGCTCTCGGCTGTGCTTCCCTTTGTATTCTGTAATGGTTTGCAGGCCCTGCCACATCCGACGAGCATCAGAGCCGGTGTAGTATGACTCGATCTTAGTCCTGTATTGATGCTTTGCCTGTTTGATGGTTCGTCAGAGGGCATAGCAGGATTTCTTATAAGCTTCCGGGTTAGAGTCCCGCTCCTTGAAAGCGGCAGCTCTAGCCTTTAGCTCAGTGTGGATGCAGCCTGTAATCCATGGCTTCTGGTTGGGATATGTACAGTCATTGTGGGGACGACGTCATCGATGCACTTACTGATGAAGCCACTGACAGATGTGGTGTACTCCTCAATTCCATCGGAGGAATCCCGGAACATATTCCAGTCTGTACTAGCAAAACAGTCCTGTACCTTAGAACCTGCTTCATCTGACCACTTTTTTTATTGATCTAGTCACTGGTGCTTCCTGCTTTAATTTTGGCTTGTAAGCAGGAATCAGGAGGATGGAATTATGGTCAGATTTGCCAAATGGAGGGCGAGGGAGAGCTTTGCATGCATCTCTGCGTGTGGAGTATAGGTGGTCCAGTATTCTTTTCCTTCTGGTTGCACATTTAACATGCTGATAGAAATTTGGTAAAACTGATTTAAGTTTCCCTGCATTAAAGTCCCCGGCTACTAGGAGCGCCGCCTCTGGTTGAGCATTTTCTTGTTTGCTTATGGCGGAATACAGCTCATTTAATGCTATCTTGGTGCCAGCCTCTGACTGTGGTGGTATGTAAACAGCTACAAAGAATATAGATGAAAACTCTCTAGGTAGGTAATGTGGTCTGCAGCTTATCATGAGAAACTCTACCTCCGTCGAGCAATAGCTCGAGACTTCCTTAGATATCGTGCACCAGCTGTTGTTTACAAAAATACATAGACCCTTGTCTTACCAGACGCCGCTGTTCTATCCTGCCGGTACATCGCATAATCAGCCAGCTGTATGTTGATATTGTCGTCGTTCAGCCACGACTCCGTGAAGCATAAGATTTTACCGTTTTTAATGTCCCGTTGGTAGTTTAATCTTCCCAATAACTCGTCCATTTTATTGTCCAAAGATTGCATGTTTGCTAGCAGAATTGAGGGGAGTGGGGGTTTATTTGATCGCCTCCGACTCCTCAGAAAGTTGCCCGTCCTCTGGCCTCTCTTTCTCCGCCTCCTCTTCACGCAGATCACTGTAGTCAGGGCCTGTTCCCGAGGGAGCCGTATATCCTCCGCCTCGGGTTCGTCAGAGTCGTGAAAGAAGAAAAAATATTCTGCTAGACCGTGGTGAGTAATCGCAGTCCAGAAGTTATTTTCGGTCACGAGACAGTAGCGGCAACATTATGTACAAAAATAGTAAAATAATAAGTTACAAACAACACAGATAAACGAAGAAAAAAAACAATCAGTTGGGGGCACATAAAACGCCTGCCTTCTGCTCCGGCGCCATCTTGTGTGTGGACAGGTGAGAGAGGAAGAAGAGAGAACATCTCCACTTAGGAGAAAAGGGTAGCCCTTTCACCACTGAGACAACCAGATGCTCTTGGACTATGAGAGAAAACACAGTCAGATGAAGAGAGAGCAGCTGGAGTAGCAGTGTTCTCTTGGGTGATCCATGTATGGGGTGATCCATGTCTCTGTCAGGGCCAAAAAGTCAAGGAACTAAAGGGGAGCACAGGCTGAAATGAACTTGGCGTTCTTGACTGCAGATTGGTAGTTCCAAACGCTGCCAGAGACCCGGAATTCCACATGGGTTGCGCGTGCAGGGTATACTAAATCATAAGGGTTGCAGCCAAGGGGAGGGGGGCATCTGTAAAACCTACAGGGAGAGGAGCGAAAAGGTATAGGAAACACACACACATAGTTGCAAAAGAGCAAAATAACATAATCGGAAAATATAGATTTATAAATTTAGGTAAGATACTCAAGTGACACTTACAAAACAATGTTGTAGTTTTGAAACACCACAATCATCCTCGGTATAACCACACCACTCTCACCTCAGTATAACTGCAGTAAAAGTGCAGTAACTGCAGTAAAAGTGCAGTAATTGCAGTAAAAGTGCAGTAACTGCAGTAAAAGTGCAGTATAACTGCAGTAAAGGTGCAGTATAACTGCAGTAAAAGTGCAGTAACTACAGTAAAAGTGCAGTAATTGCAGTAAAAGTGCAGTAACTGCAGTAAAAGTGCAGTAACTACAGTAAAAGTGCAGTAACTGCAGTAAAAGTGCAGTATAACTGCAGTAAAGGTGCAGTATAACTGCAGTAAAAGTGCAGTAACTGCAGTAAAAGTGCAGTAACTGCAGTGAAAGTGCAGTATAACTGCAGTAACTGCAGTCGACTGTGGTATTTTGGACGCAGTAATTGCAAAATAGTTATACTGCACTCTAACTGCAGTTATACTGCACTCTAACTGCAGTTATACTGCACTCTAACTGCAGTTATACTGAGGTGAGAGTGGTGTGGAGCCTTCCTCTCTTTCCTTCCACAAATAACTCAGCAGAACAGTCTTTGTTTTGGCGGCGGTCTTAGTTTTGCCAACGAGACCGCCACTGACACGACCGCCGCTTACAGCTGCCGCTGAGAAGCCAGGGGAGACTGAAGTACTAACACTAATTAATAATTGCCAAGCAGAAGTGAAGAGCACACCTCCCTGTACTAATTGCTGATTGCCTAGGAGAGGAGAAACCACTCCCTCGCCAATACAGCCACTGATTACCAAAACAAGTCACAAATTGCCCTGCCCCTTGATCCTGGTTGATGTGTCAACAATCATCTGCAAGTTATGAGCAGTCATCTGTTCACACACCAAGAAGGCTACTGGGAAGACAGGCAGCACTTAAAGTAGATGACCCTAGCTAACAAAAAGACAGTACTAGACAACAGATAAAGACAAAAATTATGTTATATTGCTCCTGGAGATATCACAAGTCCTCTAACTATAGAATGAAGAGAGAGAGAGAGAATGGAGTAGAGAGAGAGATAATGGAGTATAGAGAATGAGTAGAGAGAGAGATAACATAATTAAAACAAGTTAAAGAAAGTAGTAGACAAGATGAGAAGTGGTGGAGAGGAGCGAGAGAGAAACAACTACTTCAAGGTCTTCAAGGTCTACTTCAAGAGTGATTGAAATGCTACTAGTGTGCACCACTGTCTAGCTAACCCTTTCACACCGGTCACATCCCCATACTGTTTTTATTTACTTTTTTGCTCTTTTGCTCACCAGTATTTCTACTTGCACATCATCATCTGCACATCTATCACTCCAGTGTTAATTTGCTAAATTGTAATTACTTCGCTACTATTGGCCTATTTATTTCCTTACCTCCTTACTCCATTTGCACACACTTTATATAGATGTTTCTATTGTTATTGACTGTACTTTTGTTTATTCCATGTGTAACTCTGTTTTTTGTCACACTGCTTTGCTTTATCTTGACCAGGTCGCAGTTGTAAATGAGAACTTGTTCTCAACAGGCCTACCTGGTTAAATAAAGGTGAAATAAAAATAAATAAACATCAGATGGCAAATGTTACTAAGTAACTCCATGAACGGAAGCCATATTTGACAGAGAGAGAAAGAGAGAGAACCTCCTGCCAAATGTATGACCATATTAGAGAGACACATATTTCCCTCAGATTACACAGACCCATAAAGAATTTGAAAACAAATCCAATTTTGACAAACTCCCATATCTACTGGGTGAAATAACACAGTGTTCCATCACAGCAGCAAGATGTGTGACCTGTTGCCACAAGAAAAGGGCAACCAGTGAAGAACAAACACCATTGTAAATACAACCCATATTTATTTCCCCATTTTACTTGAACTATTTGCAAATTGTTACAACACTGTATATAGACATAATACGACATTAAACATTTCTTCATTCTTTTGGAACTTGTGTGAGTGTAATAGTTACTGTTTTATTGTTTATTTCACTTGCTTTGGCAATGTACACATATGTTTCCAATGGCAATAGGCACCTTGAATTGAAGAGAGACAAAGAGCGATCAAAGATGGTCAAACGAGCCACTGTGGGAAGATCTGGAAAAATAGTCCTCTCTGGTCCCTGCCAAGCCAAGAGTGACAGAGCCCTAACAGAGCCCTAACATAGTTCTTACAGAGCAGAGCAATAGCAGAGCCCTAGCAGAGCCCAAGCAGAGCAATAGCAAGCCATAGCAGAGCCCCAACAGAGCCCTAGCAGAGCCCTAGTAGAGCAGAGCCCTAACAGAGCCCAGGCAGAGCCCTAACAGAGCAGAGCCCTAGCAGAGCAATAGCAGAGCCCTAAAAGTGCCCTAGCAGAGCCCAAACAAGGGCCTACAGAGCCCAAACAGAACCCTGGCAGAGCATAACCCTAACAAAGCCCTAACAGAGCCCCAGCAGAGCCCTGGCAGAGCCCTAACGGAGCCTTGGCAGAGCCCTAGCAGAGCCCTAACAGAGCCCCAGCAGAGCCCTAGCAGAGCCCCAGCAGAGCCCCGGCAGAGCCCTAGCAGAGCCCTAACAGAGCCCTGGCAGAGCCCTGACAGAGCGCCAGCAGAGCCCCAGCAGAGCCCCGGCAGAGCAGAGCCCTGGCAGAGCATAACTCTAGCAGAGCCCAAACAGAGCCCCAGCAGAGCCCCGGCAGAGCCCTAACAGAGCAGAGCCCTAACAGAGCAGAGCCCTAACAGTACCCTAGCAGAACCCTAAAAGTGCCGTAGCAGAGCCCTAACAAAGGCCTAGCAGAGCCCTGGCAGAGCCCGGCGGAGCAGAGCCCTGGCAGAGCCCTGGCAGAGCCCGGCGGAGCTAAGCATGTGTGATTGAAGAGAGGATAATTGTTATTTGTTATTTACTGCTGCTCTTTAACTATTTGTTATTCTTATCTCTTACTTTTTTTTGTTGGTATTTTATTAAAACTGCATTGTTGGTTAGGGGCTTGTAAGTAAGCATTTCACTGTAAGGTCTACATCTGTTGTATTTGGCGCATGTGACAAATACAATTTGATTTGATATGATAAAGGATGAGTGTGTTCGTCTACCTCAGGAAGAGGAGAAGAGAGAAAAGAAATGGGGCCTGTGGTTTGGGGGGTTAAACGGCAGAACATGCTCACACATTAATATCCATCTGATCTCTGGATAACTAGAAAGGAACGCCTCTGTTTGTAATAGACCCCGGAGCGAAAAACAATATCTCTTCTCCCCCGACCACTCCTGCCTCCTTTCATCCCTCTCCAGCACAAAACACGGAGGAGGCCCGTGCCAAGCGGTTGGAGATAGACTCCTCTCTCTTTCTTTCTTTCATTTAATTATTTATCTCGTTCATTCTGGTTTTTCTTCCCCTCCTGATGAAAAGACATGGCACATCCCCAGGACACACTCATAGTGACTGACACAAGGGAGCCTGGGAGGTGCCATTTTGGTTTTCCTTCCTCTCATTTTTTTATATAATCTCCCCCAGCACACATTTTCCCAACAGCGTCACTCACTTACCCAAATTGACCCCTTTCCTGAGAGAAGCAATGTGTGTGTGTCAAAGAATAAGAGGCATGCAGGGTTAGACTTTGCATACTGTATTATCAGTTCATATCTATAGGGTGGATTTAAAGGTCCATTCCTCACCCTGAAAGGTCTATGGACCAGGAGAAACAGTCACCCTGAATAAACTGAAATCAACTAAGTGATTCGGTTTGACACATGCCCTTTTATCTTTCCATTGCCCCTGTCACTTTTATAGATTTTTAGCTAGCAGTGGCTAAAGTTAACTGAAGTTTGTGTGGCTGTTTAAAAGAAAACCAAACCATACAGTTCCCCCTGGCCCAGAGACTACTTTCAGGGTGAGGAACCAACTATTAAGTTGTAAAATGTCCTTTAAAAGGGGCAATCTGCAGTTGCTACATCCATTTTTGGACTTGAAGAATATAAGTTATACTCTATCAGAACCCAAAATATAAACTTGTTTAACAAAGTAAATGTAAACAAACACTAAAGAGCCTCCAAACATGGTTAAAACTATCATTTGGATGGTCAGCCCTTGCATCCATAGCTTTGTCTATGAATCTGAGAGTGGTTACATTTCTCCAGCACCATCCGAAACAGTGGGGGAAATGCTTTGTTATTGTTCCAACTGCTGATTGCCACTTTAACTGTGTGGACTATTTTAACTTCTCTTCAATACTCAGTTTATCACTGCCAAAAACAGCACATACAAATTTACAACCACATAAAGTGTATCTATGGTTGCTGTCAACTCCTCTCACAGCCTCCGATGCCATTGACGACACACACACACACACACACGCGCGCACACGTGCACACACACACACACACACATCATTACGCTATAGAAACCCATGTTGACAACAGAGTCAAGCTTTCAGACTACAATATGGAAGCAAACCACTTGTAGAGAAAATGACTCCAGTAATCAGTGTAGCTGTATTGTAGTACTTTTATATCTACACCAGAACACTTAGGCATGAACATACATTAATAATAGTAGTGGAATAAAAGTGTCCTGTAAAATCCATTATCTCACAACTTCTACAACCCATTTCTACAGAAATATTAGCACTGTATGTGGTCTGCTAAAACATCTGCTAAATGATCTACATTGGTCTGCATGGTGGGAGTGGGTGGCTGTGCGTGTGTGTGTGTGTGTGTGTGTGTGTGAGGTAGACTCTGGGCGTAGGAAACAGAGTCAAGCAGCCCATAAATGGGCTACATTGGTCTGCTAAATGATCTACATTGGTCTGCATGGTGGGAGTGGGTGGCTGTGCGTGTGTGTGTGTGAGTGTGTGTGTGTGTGTGTGTGTGTGTGTGTGTGTGTGTGAGGTAGACTCTGGGCGTAGGAAACAGAGTCAAGCAGCCCATAAATGGGCTACATTGGTCTGCTAAATGGGCTACATTGGTCTGCATGGTGGGAGTGGGTGGCTGTGCGTGTGTGTGTGTGTGTGTGTGTGTGTGTGTGTGTGTGTGTGTGTGTGAGGTAGACTCTGGGCGTAGGAAACAGAGTCAAGCAGCCCATACGACTGGAGGATCCACGTGGGTGGGTGAACACATGTGGTCTGCTGGATTAGGAAGTGGTAGGCCACATCTTTTTATTATGGAGATGTCTCTGTAATCCCCCTCTCTCTCTTGGGAGTGGGGAGGCCCTCTAACTTTCCTCCCCGGCCCTCAGTCGCCTCCTCATCACTCCCTCAAACACACGCACACACACACACCACAAAAACTCACCCTAGAGTCTATAATAATTAGCATCAGGACCAACCAGAAGGTATTTTCTGCACCAAAACCTCAGATTTTTTTAGTCACCATTGAGCGGACATGTTCCGTAATATCATGTTCTGCCCAAGTAGGCCAAAGCCCAGGAACCCCTGAAGAACTCCCTGCTTTGATTAAATATCACTTCACTCCTTATTTTTTATCTCTGGTGTCATTGTCATCGTTGCAGCGGTGGAGTGGTACATCCTCCTAGTCTTAGGCCAGCATCCCAACATGGAACCCTATTCCCTTCATAGTGCACTACTTTTGGCCAGAGTACTATGGGAGCTCTGGTCAAAAGTAGTGCACACTGCCCTAACCCATCTGGACAAGAGGAATAACTATGTGAGAATGCTGTTCATCGACTACAGCTCGGCATTTAACACCATAGTGCCCTCCAAGCTCGTCATCAAGCTCGAGACCCTGGGTCTCGACCCCGCCCTGTGCAACTGGGTACTGGACTTCCTGACGGGCCGCCCCCCAGGTGGTGAGGGTAGGCAACAACATTTCCACCCCGCTGATCCTCAACACTGGGGCCCCACAAGGGTGCGTTCTGAGCCCTCTCCTGTACTCCCTGTTCACCCACGACTGCGTGGCCACGCACGCCTCCAACTCAATCATCAAGTTTGCGGACGACACAACAGTGGTAGGCTTGATTACCAACAACGACGAGACGGCCTACAGGGAGGAGGTGAGGGCCCTCGGAGTGTGGTGTCAGGAAAATAACCTCACACTCAACGTCAACAAAACCGAGGAGATGATTGTGGACTTCAGGAAACAGCAGAGGGAACACCCCCCTATCCACATCGATGGAACAGTAGTGGAGAGGGTAGTAAGTTCCTCGGCGTACACATCACAGACAAACTGAATTGGTCCACCCACACAGACAGCATCGTGAAGAAGGCGCAGCAACGCCTCTTCAACCTCAGGAGGCTGAAGAAATTTGGCTTGTCACCAAAAGCACTCACAAACTTCTACAGATGCACAATAGAGAGCATCCTGTCGGGCTGTATCACCGCCTGGTACGGTAACTGCTCCGCCCACAACCGTAAGGCTCTCCAGAGGGTAGTGAGGTCTGCACAACGCATCACCGAGGGCAAACTACCTGCCCTCCAGGACACCTACACCACCCGATGTCACAGGAAGGCCATAAAGATCATCAAGGACAACAACCACCCGAGCCACTGCCTGTTCACCCCGCTATCATCCAGAAGGCGAGGTCAGTACAGGTGCATCAAAGCTGGGACCGAGAGACTGAAAAACAGCTTCTATCTCAAGGCCATCAGACTGTTAAACAGCCACCACTAACGTTGAGTGGCTGCTGCCAACACACTGACTCAACTCCAGCCACTTTAATAATGGGAATTGATGGAAAATGATGTAAAATATATCACTAGCCACTTTAAACAATGCTACCTAATATAATGTTTGCATATCCTACATTATTCATCTCATTTGTATATGTATATACTGTACTCTATATCATCTACTGCATCTTTATGTAATACATGTATCACTAGCCACTTTAACTATGCCACTTTGTTTACATACTCATCTCATATGTATATACTGTACTCGATACCATCTACTGTATCTTGCCTATACCGTTCTGTACCATCACTCATTCATATATCTTTATGTACATATTCTTTATCCCCTTACACTTGTGTCTATAAGGTAGTAGTTTTGGAATTGTTAGCTAGATTACTTGCATTTCGCTACACTCGCATTAACATCTGCTAACCATGTGTATGTGACAAATAACATTTTATTTTATTTGATTTGATTTATTTAGGAAATAGGGTACCATTTGGGACACTGGTGGCAGTAGCTCTACCCACATCCAGTTGTATCCGGCGGCCAGTTAAAACATGAATCAACTGGAGGGAAATACTGTAACTCTTTGTCAGATATTGGCAGGATACATTAAAAGACAAAGTGATGTGAAAACATTTTTATTTTGGCTCGGTTGAGACCCAAAACACAATTGTGAATCAGACTGTTGTTAAATATATAGACATATACATCACACGAATCCAGTATCTGTATCCTGTGGGGAACAGTTATAGGTCATATCAACCTAGATCAGACACTTTGTGAATACAGGCTCTGTACCCAACATATTTATAGACCTGGACCTGGGACTGATTTTACCTGGCAGTGGAAGACATACTCAGGTGTGTTCTTGTTAAACTTCATGTTCCAGACCAGAGCTACACCGTCAGGCTCGTGAGGAGCATCCTCGTTGTTGTTGTAGGACGCCACCAACAGCTCTGGGGACTGGGGAGGAAGAGGAGGGGGAGGAAGAGGAGAGGGGACAAGATCAAATAAAATGGAGAGATAGAGGAGCGGAAGGAAAGACGGAAAATTAAAGGAGGATCAGGGGAGGAGGAAGAGGATGGAGAGGAGGTAGAGGATGGAGAGGAGGAAGTCCCTGTGGCCAATAGAAACAGGGGTCAGAGGTCACTGGGTGATGTAATTGTAAGTGAGGTCAAATGGGGTTTTGAGAGGATGATGACATCATGAGAATGGCATGTGTTTGAAGAACAATGAGGAGTCACGTCCTGATTGACACCAAAGGCATTACTCCATGAGGCCATTAGCAGCCACATAGGCATGCATACACACACCATGTTCCTTCTACAGACCTCACAACAGATAGACACACACACGCACACACACACACACATTCTTACCCCTCCTTGTCATCCAGGTCTTGTCCGCTGTAGTTGAAGAAGATGTCTGATTCCTGAGCCAGGGCTCTCTCCATCACTCTGATGCTGCAGTCAAAGAAACTGAGGAACTCCTCTGATTTGAGGATCTGCTACTTCTCTTCCTCTGTCAGCTCCCTGCAGGGGTAGCCTGACACACACACACACACACACACACAGACATGAATACATACGCATGCAGGCACACAGACATACAAGTATGCAAAAGTATGCACGAGCACACACACACACACACACACACACACACACACACACACACACACACACACACACACACACACACACACACACACACACACACAGGAAGAGGTCAAAATAGGTAAACAACAATATGCAGAGACACACACAACCCATACACAGCCATTTGTGGTAGCCTGAGTCACAAATAAATAAACACACAACACTCACACTCTTAGAAATATAACTATACACTTGTCATGCCAAACACCCACCCATTCCCAAACTACTACCCTGAACTGGCACTAAATACACGACAGTGAGTGCATACCCAAATAAACATGATTCAAACTCCACACACACAAAGACAACAGTCTGGTTGCAAATATATTCTGTCGATACACTACATCATTTAACAACTACAATAGTTCTAGATCATTACACCAAATCGCTGAAGTCACTTCCATCAAGCAGATAGTAAAGTCATCGATACAATAAACTACCTCATACTTCATAGTAGTAAATTACCAGCTGCAAAATAATTCACCTGGTAAATAAGAATAAGCAAAGTCCTCTGAGGTCCTCCTCCTCCCCTCTTCCCCTCCTCCTCCTCTTCCCCTCCCCCTCCTCCTCTTCCCCTCTTCTCCTCCTCCTCCTCTTCCCCTCCCCCTCCTCCTCTTCCCCTCCTCCTCCTCCGCCCCTGTAATAATAGTGAGATGCTGTTTGTGATGTCCCTCTGCATGATGTCATTTTGTCTATCCCTATGCAGTCCCCATTACATGGCTGACTATTTGATCTCAAACCACTTGATTCTCTGGGTTCTGTTTCCGACAACTCATAAGGATGACAAAGGGGTGATCAAAGTCAGGGTAGACTGGAACCCTGGGCGTGTGTAAGGGTGTGAGTGTGTCTCTCTGTGTGTTTAAACAGGGCATGGCCTCAACAAAGATGCATTCCACCCTCCTTTAGTGAAGTTATTTACTCCTTGCACCAGCTTCACCAAGAATGCCCTCTCCGTCCCCCTCTCTGCCCCCCTCTCCGTCCCTCTCTCCGCCCCCCTCTCAGTCCCTCTTTCCACCCCCCTCTCAGTCCCTCTCTCCGCCCCCCTGTCAGTCCCCCTCTCCGCACCCCTCTCCGTCCCCTCTCCGTCCCCCGCTCAGTCTCCTCCGTTGTCTTTGAAGTCCGACAGAGGGGTCAAGTGACACGTTTTTAATCAGGTCTGACCCTCAGTGCCACGGGCCGATAAGCTGGACCTCGGCCACAGAGATTGGCATCCGATACGCCAGCGGGCGTCACACGCGAGTGACCGCTCACTAACGCTTCAACGGCTTTGTTTAGTGACAGTTTGACTGGAGATGTGGGAGATGAAAAGGCGAGTGCTAGGCTGAGGCCGTCTCCCAAATCACACCCTATTCCCTTTATAGTTCACTATTTTTGACCAGGGTCCATAGGTCTCTGGTCAAAAGCCATGCACTACATAGGGAGCAGGGTGCCATTTAGGATGCAAACATTCCCTTCAGCTTAAACTAGAGTTGCCTTCAGCATTCCTTCATCTTTCCACATCTATACTGTAAATTATTTAATTACACCCAATCTCCCTCTTCTTACCCTCTTTCGTCTCCTTGCTGTCCTCCTCTTCATGCTGGTCAGATTCTGGACCAGGCTTCAGAGCGAGAGAGAGAGAGAGAGAAAGAAAGAAAAAGAGAAGTTGTAGGAGGGGGGAGAGAGAGAACGTGAGAGGTAGAGAGAGAGCGGTGGGAGATAGTGAGAGAGAAGGAGACAGTGATGGGCGGTAGAGAGAGAGAGAGAGAGAGAGAGAAGGTATAGGAGGGGGGAGAGAGAGAGGGAGAGAGAGGGAGAGAGAGCGGTGGGAGATAGCGAGAGAGAAGGAGACAGTGCTGGGCGGTAGAGAGGGAGAGAGAGATAAAGAGGGATAGAGAGAGAGAGAGAGAGAGAGAGAGAGAGAGAGAGAGAGAGAGAGAGAGAGAGAGAGAAGGAAAGAGCAATGGGAGAGAGTGAAAGCCATGTCATGTTAATCGGCAACTGTTCCAAGCATCCCAAACAACATGACCAACCCCACTCCCTCTCAACATGATGACTAGTAACATGACCAACCCCACTCCCTCCCAACACGATGACTAGTAACATGACCAACCCCACTCCCTCTCAACATGATGACTAGTAACATGACCAACCCCACTCCCTCCTAACATGATGACTAGTAACATGACCAACCCCACTCCCTCTCAACATGATGACTAGTAACATGACCAACCCCACTCCCTCCTAACATGATGACTAGTAACATGACCAACCCCACTCCCTCTCAACATGATGACTAGTAACATGACCAACCCCACTCCCTCCCAACATGATGACTAGTAACATGACCAACCCCACTCCCTCTCAACATGATGACTAGTAACATGACCAACCCCACTCCCTCCCAACATGATGACTAGTAACATGACCAACCCCACTCCCTCTCAACATGATGACTAGTAACATGACCAACCCCACTCCCTCCTAACATGATGGCTAGTAACATGACCAACCCCACTCCCTCTCAACATGATGACTAGTAACATGACCAACCCCACTACCCCACTTCCCTCCCAACATTATTTATTTTATTTTACCTTTATTTAACCAGGTAGGCAAGTTGAGAACAAGTTCTCATTTACAATTGCGACCTGGCCAAGATAAAGCAAAGCAGTTCGACAGATACAACGACACAGAGTTACACATGGAGTAAAACAAACATACAGTCAATAATACAGTATAAACAAGTCTATATACAATGTGAGCAAATGAGGTGAGAAGGGAGGTAAAGGCAAAAAAGGCCATGGTGGCAAAGTAAATACAATATAGCAAGTAAAACACTGGAATGGTAGTTTTGCAATGGAAGAATGTGCAAAGTAGAAATAAAAAATAATGGGGTGCAAAGGAGCAAAATAAATAAATAAATTAAATACAGTTGGGAAAGAGATAGTTGTTTGGGCTAAATTATAGGTGGGCTATGTACAGGTGCAGTAATCTGTGAGCTGCTCTGACAGTTGGTGCTTAAAGCTAGTGAGGGAGATAAGTGTTTCCAGTTTCAGAGATTTTTGTAGTTCGTTCCAGTCATTGGCAGCAGAGAACTGGAAAGAGAGGCGGCCAAAGAAAGAATTGGTTTTGGGGGTGACTAGAGAGATATATCTGCTGGAGCGTGTGCTACAGGTGGGAGATGCTATGGTGACCAGCGAGCTGAGATAAGGGGGGACTTTACCTAGCAGGGTCTTGTAGATGACATGGAGCCAGTGGGTTTGGCGACGAGTATGAAGCGAGGGCCAGCCAACAAGAGCGTACAGGTCGCAATGGTGGGTAGTAAATGGGGCTTTGGTGACAAAACGGATTGCACTGTGATAGACTGCATCCAATTTGTTGAGTAGGGTATTGGAGGCTATTTTGTGAATGACATCGCCAAAGTCGAGGATTGGTAGGATGGTCAGTTTTACAAGGGTATGTTTGGCAGCATGAGTGAAGGATGCTTTGTTGCGAAATAGGAAGCCAATTCTAGATTTAACTTTGGATTGGAGATGTTTGATATGGGTCTGGAAGGAGAATTTACAGTCTAACCAGACACCTAAGTATTTGTAGTTGTCCACGTATTCTAAGTCAGAGCCGTCCAGAGTAGTGATGTTGGACAGGCGGGTAGGTGCAGGTAGCGATCGGTTGAAGAGCATGCATTTAATTTTACTTGTATTTAAGAGCAATTGGAGGCCACGGAAGGAGAGTTGTATGGCATTGAAGCTTGCCTGGAGGGTTGTTAACACAGTGTCCAAAGAAGGGCCGGAAGTATACAGAATGGTGTCGTCTGCGTAGAGGTGGATCAGAGACTCACCAGCAGCAAGAGCGACCTCATTGATGTATACAGAGAAGAGAGTCGGTCCAAGAATTGAACCCTGTGGCTCCCCCATAGAGACTGCCAGAGGTCCGGACAACAGACCCTCCGATTTGACACACTGAACTCTATCAGAGAAGTAGTTGGTGAACCAGACGAGGCAATCATTTGAGAAACCAAGGCTGTTGAGTCTGCCGATGAGGATGTGGTGATTGACAGAGTCGAAAGCCTTGGCCAGATCAATGAATACGGCTGCACAGTAATCTTTCTTATCGATGGCGGTTAAGATATCGTTTAGGACCTTGAGCGTGGCTGAGGTGCACCCATGACCAGCTCTGAAACCAGATTGCATAGCATAGAGAAGGTATGGTGAGATTCGAAATGGTCGGTAATCTGTTTGTTGACTTGGCTTTCGAAGACCTTAGAAAGGCATGGTAGGATAGATATAGGTCTGTAGCAGTTTGGGTCAAGAGTGTCCCCATCTTTGAAGAGGGGGATGACCGCAGCTGCTTTCCAATCTTTGGGAATCTCAGACGACACGAAAGAGAGGTTGAACAGGCTAGTAATAGGGGTGGCAACAATTTCGGCAGATAATTTGAGAAAGAAAGGGTCCAGATTGTCTAGCCCGGCTGATTTGTAGGGGTCCAGATTTTGCAGCTCTTTCAGAACATCAGCTGAATGGATTTGGGAGAAGGAGAAATGGGGAAGGCTTGGGCGAGTTGCTGTTGGGGGTGCAGTGCTGTTGACAGGGGTAGGAGTAGCCAGGTGGAAAGCATGGCCAGCAGTAGAAAAATGCTTATTGAAATTTTCAATTATGATGGATTTATCAGTGGTGACAGTGTTTCCTATCTTCAGTGCAGTGGGCAGCTGGGAGGAGGTGTTCTTATTCTCCATGGACTTTACAGTGTCCCAGAACTTTTTTGAGTTAGTGTTGCAAGAAGCAAATTTCTGCTTGAAAAAGCTAGCCTTGGCTTTTCTAACTGCCTGTGTATAATGGTTTCTAGCTTCCCTGAACAGCTGCATATCACGGGGGCTGTTCGATGCTAATGCAGAACGCCATAGGATGTTTTTGTGTTGGTTAAGGGCAGTCAGGTCTGGGGAGAACCAAGGGCTATATCTGTTCCTGGTTCTAAATTTCTTGAATGGGGCATGTTTATTTAAGATGGTTAGGAAGGCATTTAAAAAAAATAAAAATATCCAGGCATCCTCTACTGACGGGATGAGGTCAATATCCTTCCAGGATACCCCGGCCAGGTCGATTAGAAAGGCCTGCTCGCTGAAGTGTTTCAGGGAGCGTTTTACAGTGATGAGAGGAGGTTGTTTGACCGCTGACCCATTACGGATGCAGGCAATGAGGCAGTGATCGCTGAGATCGTGGTTGAAGACAGCAGAGGTGTATTTAGAGGGGAAGTTGGTTAGGATGATTCCTATGAGGGTGCCCGTGTTTAAGGCTTTGGGGAGGTACCTGGTAGGTTAATTGATAATTTGTGTGAGATTGAAGGCATCAAGTTTAGATTGTAGGATGGCTGGGGTGTTAAGCATGTTCCAGTTTAGGTCGCCTAGCAGCACGAGCTCTGAAGATAGATGGGGGGCAATCAGTTCACATATGGTGTCCAGAGCACAGCTGGGGGCAGAGGGTGGTCTATAGCAGGCGGCAACAGTGAGAGACTTGTTTTTAGAGAGGTGGATTTTTAAAAGTAGAAGTTCAAATTGTTTGGGTACAGACCTGGATAGTAGGACAGAACTCTGCAGGCTATCTTTGCAGTAGATTGCAACACCTCCCCCTTTGGCAGTTCTATCTTGTCTGAAAATGTTGTAGTTTGGAATTAAAATGTCTGAATTTTTGGTGGTCTTCCTAAGCCAGGATTCAGACACAGCTAGAACATCCGGGTTGGCAGAGTGTGCTAAAGCAGTGAATAGAACAAACTTAGGGAGGAGGCTTCTAATGTTAACATGCACGAAACCAAGGCTATTACGGTTACAGAAGTCATCAAAAGAGAGCGCCTGGGGAATAGGAGTGGAGCTAGGCACTGCAGGGCCTGGATTCACCTCTACATCGCCAGAGGAACATAGGAGGAGTAGAATAAGGGTGCGGCTAAAAGCAATAAGAATTGGTCGTCTAGAACGTCTGGAACAGAGAGTAAAAGGAGGTTTCTGGGGGCGATAAAATAGCATCAAGGTATAATGTACAGACAAAGGTAAGGTAGGATGTGAATACAGTGGAGGTAAACCTAGGTATTGAGTGATGAAGAGAGAGATATTGTCTCTAGAAACATCATTGAAACCAGGAGATGTCATTGCATGTGTGGGTGGTGGAACTAATAGGTTGGATAAGGTATAGTGAGCAGGACTAGAGGCTCTACAGTGAAATAAGCCAATAAACACTAACCAGAACAGCAATGGACAAGACATTAAGGAGAGGCATGCTTAGTCGAGTGATCAAAAGGGTCCAGTGAGTGGAGAGGTTGGTTGAGGGTCACGGCGATTTAGACAGCTAGCCAGGCCATCGGTAGCAAGGTAGCATAGGATGGAGGTCTGTTGTTAGCCACCTCTTGCGTTCGGCCAGTAGATTAGTGGGGTTCCATGTGGTAGAGGGGATTAATCCAAATCACACAACAACAACAAAAATAAGAACAATAGATGTAGTTATAGAGGCCCGAGAAGAAAACATAATAATAATAAAAATAAATAAATTGTCCGATTGTCTATTCAGATAGCAGCCGGTAAGACAGCTAACGGTTAGCGGGCCGCAGATGGGCGTTCAGGTAACGTCGCGACGGAGGAGCCAGCCGGATCTCCTTCAGGTAGATAACGTCGGCAGTCCAGTTGTGAAGGCCCGGTGGGGCTCCGCGTAGGCAGTAAAACGGGTCCGGATAGGTGACTGCAGCCCAGGAGTGAATGATGGAACTCAGGAGTGATTGACGGAGCTGGCTAGCACCGGAACAATCGATGTTTGCTCCGGAATCGACGAAAGCCGACTGTCACACGGATAGCAGCTAGCTAGCTGTGAGATCCGGGTATGAATGTCCAGAGAGCAGTTGAAATCCAGGGACATGGAGAGAAAAATTGGTCCGGTATGTTCCGAGCCGCGCTGCGCCGTACAAAATTGGCGATAGATTTTCGATAGATTTTCGAGCTAAAGGATAGCTGATGACCACAAACCGTGGTTAGCTGAATACTAACGATTTGCCAGTAAAGAAGCTAACTAGCTTCTGATTAGCTTCTGGATTAGCTTCTGGGCTAGCTTCTGGCTAGTTTCTGGCTAGCTTCTTGGAGTTTCTGGCTAGCTTCTTGGAGGATTACAGATCTGAGGTAAATAATACTTTTTTATAAATATAAATTGGTGAGGCTGGTTGCAGGAGAGTGTTTAGAAGATGAGTTGATGGAAAATAAAAATAAAATGTATGTGAAAAAAGTTGTAAATATATATATATACAGGACACGACAAGACGAGGACAAAAGACGTCTGAACTGCTATGCGATCTTGGAGTGAAAGATGATGACTAGTAACATGACCAACCCCACTCCCTCTTAACATGATGACTAGTAACATGACCAACCCCACTCCCTCCCAACATGATGACTAGTAACATGACCAACTCCACTCCCTCTCAACATGATGACTAGTAAGTAACATGACCAACCCCACTCCCTCCTAACATGATGACTAGTAACATGACCAACCCCACTCCCCTCTCATCACACAGGCCTTGAACCACATGGCCTGCACATGTGACTCCTCATTCCTCATCAGAGATTAAGTTAACACACACAGCAGGAAGCGCCTCTGAGTGGTCGTGCATGCTCTTGACTCTGTTCTGACCTCTGACCTTGAGATCCAACGAACTCCTCTCACACTCCACCCTAACCTCGACCCTGTAATTATCCCTGACTCCCCCCGTTGAAGGGGGCAACAGAGGGGGTAACATCCACAGGCACCTGCCATTCTCCCCATTCGCCCCCTCTGCCTGCCTCCTTCCCGTCCCTCCCTCCTCCAGGCATGTGTTGGTAACCCCCTCTTCCCTCGCTCATCACCCTGGAAACAGATGGTGAGAAGGCCTCAAAAGACCCCTTAACACTCCACCAGACACCTGTGGTTGCAAACGCGCAAACACACACACTATCTGCACGCTCACACACACCCGAATCCTCAGTGGGCTCGTTGTCACGTTGACCCCTGGGTCGGAGGTTAACTGGGTAGGGGTTGCGATGACAGTGGGCACCCAGTTCACAGGAGGAAGTGCTTCCATCTCACCAGACGTGTCACGTCTCACACGCTCAACTCAACACCAGTGTCGTTTGTTTTCAGGGGTGAGTGAGTGACTAAGTGAGTTAGTGTGAGTGTGTGTATGACACAGTTTGAGTACGCCCTAAGGCCTATTAAAATCCCTGGCTCAAGAGCCTTGTTGACACCAAAATGTGGGCCTACTGCTTGTTACCTCTGCTGCCCTGAACCTTCTAAACTTTTTTTTATAAATAAATAATATAATAAATAAATATGATAACTGTGATTCCAAACACCAAAGATTACATATGATAACTGTGATTAAATTTACTCCTCAGCCTGAGTTGTCCCTACTTGCGCCAGCAAATAGCTAGCTTTTTGCAATGCGCTGACTGGTAAGACGCTTCGGGAGGACCAGTCACGTGCACTAGCAAGGCAGAGGTACCGAGTTTGCGTAAAGTATTGGCTGAATCGGAAGGAAGTGGTACTCGCTAAGCAAGCAGCGTGATGTTCTTTACAGTGGTGCCGTGACCCGGATCTACAGTTGCGCTCAGCTCAACACTGGGATCGATGTTGAGGAAGTGTGAGGGGTGAGTGTATCACATGGGAATGTGTGAAACTTTCTCCTCAGCCTGAAGTGTCCCTACTTGCGCCAGCGAATGGCTAGCTTTTAGTGTGGCGCCTACTGGTGAGACACTTCAGGAGGGCAGTCACGTTTGTTAGCAAGGCAGTGTTCACGCCAGGTATGGACGGAATTGGGAGGAAGTGGAACTTGCTAAGCAAGCAGCGTGACGTCCTTTACATTAGCATGTACTAGATGTACGGACTGGACTGATGGTTCAACTCTCTAACCTGTGAAGAGACCATGCAGTTGCCATAATAACAACCTCCAGGACTTCCCTCTACCTTCTTCTTTCCGTAGGCCCAATAGTCCATCCTCCACCATATCCTCTCTATAGGGCGCGTCTCGAATGGCACTCTATTCCCATAGGGCCCTGGTCAAAAGTAGTGCACTATAGGGAATAGGGTGAGGGCTCTGGTCAAAAGTAGTGCACTATAGGGAATAGGGTGAGGGCTCTGGTCAAAAGTTGTGCACTATAGGGAATAGGGTGAGGGCTCTGGTCAAAAGTAGTGCACTATAGGGAATAGGGTGAGGGCTCTGGTCAAAAGTAGTGCACTATAGGGAATAGGGTGAGGGCTCTGGTCAAAAGTAGTGCACTATAGGGAATAGGGTGAGGGCTCTGGTCAAAAGTAGTGCACTATAGGGAATAGGGTGAGGGCTCTGGTCAAAAGTAGTGCACTATAGGGAATAGGGTGAGGGCTCTGGTCAAAAGTAGTGCACTATAGGGAATAGGGTGAGGACTCTGGTCAAAAGTAGTGCACTATAGGGAATAGGATGCTATTTGATATGCAGCCAGTCATCTGCTCCCAAGAAAAAAACATGTCAGAGTGAGGATGAAGGATGAGGATGGACCACTGATGCATCAGGGTCGGGTCCAACGGTGTGGTTTCTAGCTGAATGTGAGTTGCTCTCAGCCAAACAGCATCAACCCAACAGGGACCAGAGAGGGGAGGCCAGGGAGGCACGCCTAGACAGGCAGCCAGCCAAGCAGTCAGTTAGCCAGCCAAGCAGTCAGTCAGCCAGCCAGCCATGCAGTCAGTCAGTCAGCCAGCCAAGCAGTCAGTCAACCAGCCAGCCAAGCAGTCAGTAAGCCGAGCAGTCAGTTAGCCAGCCAAGCAGTCAGTTAGCCAGCCAAGCAGTCAGTCAGCCAAGCCAACCAGTCAGTCAGTCAGTCAACCAGTCAGTCAGTCAGTCAAGCCAACTAGTCAGTCAGTCAAGCCAACTAGTCAGTCAGTCAGTCAAGTGAACTAGTCAGTCAAGGCAACCAGTCAGTCAGCCACTCTGTCACATATGACAGCCAGGACAGACCGCCACCAACTGACCGACTCACAGGCGGCTCTCTCTCAATTCGTCCTCTGTTTTTCCCTTTTGGTGGAGAGGTGTCCCACCACCACAGCCCCTTTAGTGGGAGGGAGACCGGACGGGGTGTCGTCCCTTTGGGGTTATGATGGCGAATGGAGGGTAACAGAGAGCGAGAGAGGAAGAGAGAGCAAGAGCGATAGAGAGGGACTGCATGGCCAACATCCCTGGGGTCTGTTGTGGGGAGAGGAGAGGGATTCGCTCCCAACCAAAACCCACTTTTGTGCTCAGGCACAACCTGACCTTACATGACCAGGACCGTGGTTGGAATGTGTGGTCATGGGAGGATGGTGCAGAGCTGTGCGACCATACTGCAGAGCGGTTTGACTGACAACAGCTGACCACAGAGACTGGAGCGAGGATTCAGTGATTCATAGCCATGTGACATGAGGCTTAACGACTGAAAACATCTTCCCATATGAAGGTACAGTACTGGAGATAGGTCAAAGGTCAAGGATGAAGCAAACAAATACAACTTTTCAGCTGCTCATTTTAATGGAGATTCTTTAAAGCCAAACCTTGCTCCTCTTCTAAAACTTAGACAAGGCTATAATGTGGCATGTTGCACAAAAAATATAAAACACATACTCACCCACCCACCCACACAGATACACATCCACAGATACACACATCCACACACAGATACAGATACACATCCAAATACCCACACAGATACACATCCACAGATACACACATCCACACACAGATACAGATACACATCCAAATACCCACACAGATACAGATACACATCCAAATACACACACAGATACACATCCACAGATACACACATCCACACACAGATACAGATACACATCCAAATACCCACACAGATACACATCCACAGATACACACATCCACACACAGATACAGATACACATCCAAATACACACACAGATACACATCCACACAGATACACACATCCACACAGATACACACATCCACACACAGATAGATACACATCCACACAGATACACATCCACACAGATACACACATCCACACAGATACACACACACATCCACACACAGATACACATCCACACACAGATACACATCCACACAGATACACACATCCACACAAAGCATCTTTATAATCCTGGAGCCTGGAGAGGTGAGAGAAAAAAAAGAACCAAAATGATCAAATGAAAACAGTCTCCCTCCCTCCCTCTACCATATCATTCCAGTCACGGGATGCTTTCCCGTTCCACCTGGTGCTTAATACTGCTCGGTACCAGCGGGAACACACATTAACCAGGATTCACCCAGCCACTGATAGCGGGGGGGCTGGCTTGATGAAACTTGGCTTGGGGGCTCCTGTGTCTCTCCCAACCCCCTGGGGTAATGACATCCTCCATATCCCTGACATATCTCGCTGCTCAATCTCCCTCCGCTTCCTTCCTCACGCTGGCCCAGTCAATTCCGCCCAGCCCAGCGGCACATAGACAGACAGGCATCTCCATAGACACCTATAAGCGTATAGGACACTCAGCTCAACTCTGACGGGGTAGGGGTCCTTCTGAGTCCTAAGACATTGACAGCCCACGCTCTCACTCCCCAGCCGTGGAGTATTTATTATTTGGATTAGCTCGCGCGCTAGCAGGATAATTACCAGCTTAATCATATGCTGGGGTTGAATGGGCCTAAGCTTTGTTAGCCATTATGTGTCTAACTCTGCAGTGAATTATCTCAGAGCTGAAATTGGCCAATCCATTATGGAGGGAGAGAAAATAAACAGTAATTCAACGGCACTGTAAGGATCTTAGGAGCTGGACTCTCTGTGGAGAGCTGTGTGTATTAGACTCTGATTCCCGCTGGCTGGATGGTTAAGTTGTAGCAGCTACATGTGAACAAAGTTACTATAGCATACAGGGGCTTAGGATAGTTAGATACGGCCCATGTTGTGCTGTAGTGAGAGCTTCCCTCAAGCTACAGATACTACAGCCATGCCACCGGGTATCACGGCATCAGACGTTTTAGAATGCGTCACAAATGGCATCCTATTCCATTTGTGGTGCACTACTTTTGACCAGGGCCCGTAGGGCTCAAGTCAAATGCAGTGCACTACTTAGGGAATTGGGTGAAATTTGGGACTTAGCCTTAGAATATATTCCAACGGGTAGCTAGAAAGAGATCAAGGATCCCCTTTTATTATGTGTTGGCATGATGCTGAAATGTGCCAGCTCACGCTCATCGCTGGGAGAATGAAGGCTGGTGTGGGTTGGCCTGCCTGCCTGCCTGTCTGCCTGCCTGCCTGCCTGCCTGCCTGCCTGCCTGCCTGCCTGCCTGTCTGTCTGTCTGTCTGCCTGCCTGCCTGCCTGCCTGCCTGCCTGCCTGCCTGCCTGCCTGCCTGCCTGCCTGCCTGCCTGCCTGCCTGCCTGCCTGCCTGCCTGCCTGCCTGCCTGCCTGCCTGCCTGCCTGCCTGCCTGCCTGCCTGCCTGCCTGCCTGCCTGCCTGCCTGCCTGCCTGCCTGCCTGCCTGCCTGCCTGCCTGCCTGCCTGCCTGCCTGCCTGCCTGCCTGCCTGCCTGCCTGCCTGCCTGCCTGCCTGCCTGCCTGCCTGCCTGCCTGCCTGCCTGCCTGCCTGCCTGCCTGCCTGCCTGCCTGCCTGCCTGCCTGCCTGCCTGCCTGCCTGCCTGCCTGCCTGCCTGCCTGCCTGCCTGCCTGCCTGCCTGCCTGCCTGCCTGCCTGCCTGCCTGCCTGCCTGCCTGCCTGCCTGCCTGCCTGCCTGCCTGCCTGCCTGCCTGCCTGCCTGCCTGCCTGCCTGCCTGCCTGCCTGCCTGCCTGCCTGCCTGCCTGCCTGCCTGCCTGCCTGCCTGCCTGCCTGCCTGCCTGCCTGCCTGCCTGACTGACTGACTGACTGACTGACTGACTGACTGACTGACTGACTTGGAGAGGGTCCAGTGCTGTGTTCGAGGCCGTGCCAGGGCCTGTACATTCGCTGACAGATGAGTGTTGGCATCTAGTGCATCCTGTGACACACAGAGATGAAAGGGCGGGAGCACACACACACACAATAACACACACACACAATAACTCACACACACACACACAATAACACAAACACACACACACACACACACACAATAACACAAACAAAGAAATACACACACAGGACAAGGTGGCATTAGACAGCAGGAGGATGACACTAGGCTTTCATCTACTGGTTTATTGGGCCAAGCTGCTGGGCCCTGTCCTCCGTAGAGAGGTGTCCTCCTTAGAGAGTGTGGATGTGTAGTATGGGGGAAAAGGGAGAGATAAGGACAAGAGTGGTAGCATCCCACGCACTGGGAATAACCCTTTAAATGGGAGCGAACACACACACAAACACAATTTTTGGGAACTAACAATTGATTCCCAGTCAAGATCCTATGTTCCCTAACCCCTAACCCTAACCCTTAACCCTAAATCTTAACCCCTCAGATTTTTTGGTTGGTTTACTATTCTTGTGAGGACATCTGGCACACACACATAAACACACACACACACAATGTAAGGAGCGGGGTTCTCCTCAGAAGCTGTGTGTTGAGCAGTGTGTAGACCACAACACAGGCTCTGCACTGACGAGTAGGAGGAGGCGACGAGCACTTGAAAGAGTCCTCTAATGTGGTCCTGGCACGAAACCCCTGTTCTGTTCTGACTGAGACAAACGCCTGTCTGATATCACACTATACTCATACTCAGAGGTTGTGTGCCAAATGCCAACCTATTCCCTATAGTGCCCTACTTTGGACCACAACCCACAGCACTATATAAAGAATAGGGTGCCATTTGGGACACACATGAGTATGAGTAGGATAATAGCCTCAGACTCTTTACCACATCACATTCAACTGTCCAACTATTACAAATGGTCTGACCTGGGCTCTGTTACAGTGGGGGAATTCTACTAGTTTATTAACACCACCCAATGTGAACTCTGTGTGTGGAGTAAAATCTCTCAAGAGAGATTCAGTTATCAACAATACCTTCTTTTTTCACGTGTAAGTGGACACAATACCATTTCCTGTCAATTCTGAAATATATATTTTTGCTTTTGTACTGTTTTGTACTCCTGCAATGTAATCCTATGCATAATACAGGAAGCTCACAACCTGTGTGTGTGTCAGTGGGGAGGAAGGGGAGGACGGCTCATAATAATGTCTGTAATGGAGTCAATAGAGTGGTATCAACCACATGGATACCACATCTTTGATGCCATTTCATTTACTCCATTCCAGCCATTATTATGAGATGTCCTCCCAACAGCAGCCTCCACTGGTGTGTGTGTGTGTGTGTGTGTGTGTGTGTGTGTGTGTGTGTGTGTGTGTGTGTGTATGTATGTGTGTGTGTGTTTGTGAGTGTTCACTCTGAGGGACAACATCATTGTTTTTATGTTGAAAATAAAAGCCAAGCTGTGAAGTAAACTATACACTACCTGCCCTCTCTGTAAATCCTCCTTATCACACATTGGGTGGGTGGCAGTGCTTTAGTTAACTTGGTAAAATCACTGTTCTCCTGCTCTGTGACATCTAACTCTGTGAAAAGAACATTCCTCTGGCTGTGTAATGGAAAAACTCTCAGTGATTTTGTTGTCCGTCCTCCATGGGCTGCCTGCAACATAGTCATTTGTCATCATCATGACAAATGGGCCAAATCCCAAATTACACCCTATTCCTTATATAGTGCACTACTGTTGATCATTGCCCATAGGGCTCTGATCAAAAGTAGTGCACTATATAAGGAATAGGGCGCCATGTGGGACACAGACCTGAACCGATCGATCGCACTGTCTGTCCTTTTCTACCAATCTGCAAAGTAGCGGTGATGCCTGTGAGCCTGTGGCTGCTCTGAGACCTGCCTCCTCCCCCGAGACGTATAGCTCTCCCTGGGGTCTGGAAATATTCAGTAGATAAAAGTCAGGAGATAAAACTATCTAAGATCCACTTTGAAAACAGATAACATTCTCGGCCGCACTGGTAACGTTTCAGGAAATTCTTCAACATAAAAAATAAATACAGAGAGCTTCTCATGTTGTCTGAATGTGTTCAGAGTACGGTTGCACATTTACCCAAAATAATTTAAAACCAATGGTATTCACTTAAGTTGATCCCTTATATTTAGGATTTTGTCATTCTAAGTTTTTATTTGTAAATCATCTTATTTTATAATTTTAAATATTTTACATGTGATAAGGCCACACAAAGTGCCAGAGATAATTAGAAGCACCTGTGATAATCTAAAATACCCAAAAAGGCCACTTGATGTCGTCTGATAAAATTCTCCCCAAACATTTTAAGTTACCAAAATTCTGGCCATTTCCTGGTAAACTTCGAAAGATCCCTAGCAACCCTAGTTGAGAGTGGTGAAGTTCCCTAGCAACCCTTGTTCAGAGACATTCAAGAATTATTATTATTACATAAATAATTATATTACGTCAACAATATTATTATTTTCATGTTGATGTGATTTGAATAAATAAAGATTGTACAATTACAAAAGTCGAAAAGGTGAATGATTAAAAAAACAAATACACTGCAAAGAATCATTTGACAAATAGTTAATTTGTCATTTAAAAATCCTGAAAACATTAAACAAAATGTTTTAGACAATGTGAATTAAAACCTAAAACGTGTGCAGGTTGTCCAACTCAAAAGTGTTGAAATAATATACTAGTACAATTCTTACAATTACCTTTCATTGAAGTTGTCTTTTTCTACCAGATCACTTAAAGGTCATAATGATGTGCTTCTTTTCAATGTACTGATGAACAATGATAAAGTCTTACAGGCAGACTAGACACCATAATTAAGGGTCTCCAGCAGTGTCTAGAGTTGGTCTCATAAAGTACATGTTTAATGGTGGGGGTAAAACAAGTAAACCATGCTGTACCCGGGTTCATTCTGTGTGTTTATACACTCAACTAGATGTCAGGAGAGGGCATGGTGAAATGGTTAAACCATGCTGTACCCGGGTTCATTCTGTGTGTTTATACACTCAACTAGATGTCAGGAGAGGGCATGGTGAAATGGTTAAACCATGCTGTACCCGGGTTCATTCTATGTGTTTATACACTCAACTAGATGTCAGGAGAGGGCATGGTGAAATGGTTAAACCATGCTGTACCCGGGTTCATTCTGTGTGTTTATACACTCAACTAGATGTCAGGAGAGGGCATGGTGAAATGGTTAAACCATGCTGTACCCGGGTTCATTCTGTGTGTTTATACACTCAACTAGATGTCAGGAGAGGGCATGGTGAAATGGTTAAACCATGCTGTACCCGGGTTCATTCTGTGTGTTTATACACTCAACTAGATGTCAGGAGAGGGCATGGTGAAATGGTTAAACCATGCTGTACCCGGGTTCATTCTGTGTGTTTATACACTCAACTAGATGTCAGGAGAGGGCATGGTGAAATGGTTAAACCATGCTGTACCCGGGTTCATTCTGTGTGTTTATACACTCAACTAGATGTCAGAAGAGGGCATGGTGAAATGGTTAAACCATGCTGTACCCGGGTTCATTCTGTGTGTTTATACACTCAACTAGATGTCAGGAGAGGGCATGGTGAAATGGTTAAACCATGCTGTACCCGGGTTCATTCTGTGTGTTTATACACTCAACTAGATGTCAGAAGAGGGCATGGTGAAATGGTTAAACCATGCTGTACCCGGGTTCATTCTGTGTGTTTATACACTCAACTAGATGTCAGGAGAGGGCATGGTGAAATGGTTAAACCATGCTGTACCCGGGTTCATTCTGTGTGTTTATACACTCAACTAGATGTCAGAAGAGGGCATGGTGAAATGGTTAAACCATGCTGTACCCGGGTTCATTCTGTGTGTTTATACACTCAACTAGATGTCAGGAGAGGGCATGGTGAAATGGTTAAACCATGCTGTACCCGGGTTCATTCTGTGTGTTTATACACTCAACTAGATGTCAGGAGAGGGCATGGTGAAATGGTTAAACCATGCTGTACCCAGGTTCATTCTGTGTGTTTATACACTCAACTAGATGTCAGGAGAGGGCATGGTGAAATGGTTAAACCATGCTGTACCCGGGTTCATTCTGTGTGTTTATACACTCAACTAGATGTCAGGAGAGGGCATGGTGAAATGGTTAAACCATGCTGTACCCGGGTTCATACTGTGTGTTTATACACTCAACTAGATGTCAGGAGAGGGCATGGTGAAATGGTTAAACCATGCTGTACCCGGGTTCATTCTGTGTGTTTATACACTCAACTAGATGTCAGGAGAGGGCATGGTGAAATGGTTAAACCATGAATGGAGACAAATTTAATGAGACTATTGTTATGCATAATTCATTGATTATGATTATCCCGCAATACTTGTATCACAGTCAATTGACAACATTTATCCACACTATCTAAGAATATGGGTCATCGCTTAAATACTAACACAGAGAAACAGATACAGTCGTATTTCACTAAACAGCCTATCCTGCATACATTCTAACAACTCACAGCCTAATAACCAGGATGTCTTTATCAGGCCTTCCCTCTTCCTTCCCACACTGACAGTTTATTTATCTGTTATTTTACCAGGTAAGTTGACTGAGAACACATTCTCATTTGCAGCAACAACCTGGGGAATAGTTACAGGGGAGAGGAGAATGAGCCAATTGTAAACTGGGGATTATTAGGTGACTGTGATGGTTCGAGGGCCAGACTGGTAATTTAGCCAGGACACCAGGGTTAACACCCCTACTCTTACGATAAGTGCCATGGGATCTTTAATGACCTTAGAGAGTCAGGACACCCGTTTAACGTCCCATCCGAAAGACGGCACCCTACACAGGGCAGCGTCCCCAATCACTACCCTGGGGCATTGGGATATTTTTTTTAGACCAGAGGAAAGAGTGCCTCCTACTGGCCCTCCAACACCACTTCCAGCAGCATCTGGTCTCCCATTCAGGAACTGACAAGGACCAACCCTGCTTAGCTTCAGAAGCAAGCCAGCAGTGGTATGCAGGGTGGTATGCTGCTGGCAGTTCAGTAATAAACCTCCAGCATGCATCGCTAGGCATAGCGTCCTGGATGTAGCCTGGGTCTGGGACTCTTTCTGTGGGCTGAAGCTAGGCTTGTGGTGCCAGTGGACCTGGCAGGTTTCCAGAGCCGCATCTTTAGGAGAGCCATCACGCCACGCCACACCATGCTCCCAGGCAAGCAGGCAGCGAGTGGCCACAGCACATGATTAAAACTCATGACTTCAAACTTTCCAAGCCTCCCTCCTGTCACATCCAGCCAGTCAACCACGAGCTCAACAGCCATGAGCTCAACAGCCACGAGCTCAACAGCCACGAGCTCAACAGCCACAAGCTCAACAGCCATGAGCTCAACAACCACGAGCTCAACAGCCATGAGCTCAACAGCCACGAGCTCAACAGCCACGAGCTCAACAGCCACGAGCTCAACAACCACGAGCTCAACAGCCACGAGCTCAACAGCCACGAGCTCAACAGCCACGAGCTCAACAGCCACGAGCTCAACAGCCACGAGCTCAACAGCCACGAGCTCAACAACCACGAGCTCAACAGCCACGAGCTCAACAGCCACGAGCTCAACAGCCACGAGCTCAACAGCCACGAGCTCAACAGCCACGAGCTCAACAACCACGAGCTCAACAGCCATGAGCTCAACAACCACGAGCTCAACAGCCACGAGCTCAACAGACTTTTCAACACGTCTCTGGTTAGGAAAAAGAGCCTAAAGGCAGAATGTGTCATTTCAGGGACGTGGGTCCTACCTAGGATGTGTTGGAGGTACATATCTGCTATCTTCATTTGATCACTTGCGAAATGCAAACTTGTCGTGCATTCAGGGTTTAACAAGGCTTCTAAAGTCAGTAAATTCCACTTTAAAAATGTCAGACTTGATCTGCTCTAACGAGAAATGTATCAACTCCTACAAAAATGTCCATTAATTAGAATCCATATAATAATTCACATGTTTTGTTGCTGTAGGATTATTTTCCTGCTGTGGCGAACTGGTCAAATTAATATTGAATATCTGTATTTGGTCCCATCTGCAATTTGAATGAGTCAGACAGGGAGCTGCACCATTCATTGACTGTGTTACCATTAATGTGTGAAATTAGAGGCAGAAAAGAAAGTGAATGATATAGTCCTATGTTGATCAATTGGTGGAGCATGGTGCTTGCAATGCCAGGGTTGTGGGTTTGATTCCCATGAGGGACCAGTATGACTATGTATACACTCACAACTGTGATTGGCTCTGGGTAAGAGCATCTGATAAATAACAAACATGGAAATGATGAGCTCATTAAGACGGTAAACATAGAGAGATTGAAACTACAAACGAATGCAGATCGAGGAAAATAAAACCTTGGAGAGAAAACGTGCTTAAACAAACACACATTGACAACTGTATTTATCTAAGGGAAATTATATCTAAACAAAATGTGGTCTCATGATAATAACTTTATATTTGAAATGAATTACAAAACTGTTAGATCATATTACCATACTTCAACTTCAATTCAATGTGATTTACTGAAGAAAATGTGTTAGTTTGGAGCACAGTCAGGTCTATGTACTTAGAGTGCTCCCTGCTGGTCAAAGTAAGTACAGCACATTATGATTCTGCCAAAAAAGCCATCTTGGGACAGTCAAATTTCATTTCAACCAGCTGTAAAGTTATAAAAACGCGAGAATGATCTCAAGTTAAACTTTAAATTGACTGAGACTGTGATGTATTATGACTGTTTACGAATCTGTTAAATCCTATTGCTATGATTAGTTAAATACAAACGAAAAACATATTTCCCTTTTATTTTATGTGGAGTCTCAATCCAACTGAGTTGTTTAAATTATCATAAAAAAAGACACAAAATATCACTCTAGAATGAAAGGGGATAACATATACCTGTGTGTATCTTTTTATACAAGCAGCTGTCCACCCACCACAGTAAAATACATACCATCTAACAGATGCTTCATCTAAAGAGATGTACAGTTGCGCATATGTAAGTATTTTTTCGTCCCTGTCCTTGCCCGAACCAGGGTCCCTCTCAACACACCAACAACTGTAACCTATGAAGCAGGTCTCCTGAGAGAAACCCATCGCTCCACAAAAGCAGCAGCACTTGCAGAGCAAGGGAAACAACTACTTCAAGGTCTCGGAGCGAGTGACACCAACGATTGAAATGCAACTACCGTGCACCTCTATCTAGCTAGCCTTTCAAACCGGTCACACTTCCATCCATTTTCATATGGGTGACCCCAGCAGGAAAAGAATCCATGACAACTGGCAGAGAATGGAGTAGAGAGAGATAATGAAGTATAGAGAATGGAGAAGAGAGAGAGAATGAGGTAGAGAGAATGGGATAGAGGGAATAGAGTAGACAGAGAGAGCTAATGAAGTACCGAGAATGGGATAGAGAGAATAGAGTAGACAGAGAGAGATAATGAAGTATAGAGAATGGAGAAGAGAGAGAGAATGAGGTAGAGATAATGAAGTAGAGAGAATGGGATAGAGAGAATAGAGTAGACAGAGAGAGATAATGAAGTACCGAGAATGGAGTATAGAGAGAGAGATAATGAAGTAGAGAGAATGAAGTAGAGAGAATGGGATAGAGGGAATAGAGTAGACAGAGAGAGATAATGAAGTACTGAGAATGGGATAGAGAGAATAGAGTAGACAGAGAGAGATAATGAAGTATAGAGAATGGAGAAGAGAGAGAGAATGAGATAGAGAGAATGAAGTAGAGAGAATGGGATAGAGAGAGAGAGATAATGAAGTAGAGAG